>NC_052357.1:1422523-1450683 GCF_009727055.1 Benincasa hispida | reverse complement strand
ATGCGACAATCTTTCTTGCAGCAGATTTTTGCGAACACAAATCACTTGCAAAGCCTGCGGGTAATGGTTGGTGCTCAACCATTGATTTCCTTATGATTGCGCTTTAATCTCAGCACGTGTGCTTGTGCACCACCAATATTTCTGTGCATTTCTAAAAAAAATACTAGCCGAATCATTTTGTACCGTATATTTCTTGTAGTCGACTCTTCTAGAATTGACACAAAATTGTTAATGCAATATTGGCGATATCTCCGACAATGATTATGTGTAATAACACCCTTAATGCTTTAAGTATTGTGCACGCGAATCTAATATGACAACTTATTTTGGTACTCGATATTTTTCTAAGGCCAACAATTGTTATCCAAAGAATCTATAGTGACAACTAGGTGTAAATAACGGTCGCATATTCGTGAACAGTCCTTCAGGCTGTATAATCCACCTCCTCAGATTCTTTTATAAACAGTGCTTTGACTAGCTCAAGCAGTAAGCTTCTAAAGATTTCTATATGTGAAAAGTTCACGTACAGAGAAAATTTTCCTATGTGTGTCCTATAATTTCTTAATAATACATCTCATGTAATCTAAATATTACTCTAATTTTATCTTACTAAAAAATTTCCTTTATATCTACTTATTACACAATTCCTCACTTAATGCTATGAAAAACATTATATTGCTAAAAACTGCTCCAGGAGACCGCATAGATTATTCTCCTTACAAAAGGAACTAGCCCTTATAAGAATTCTCTCATTTTCATCAAAACTCAGACTTTATCTATAACAAAAACAAAAAAAAACTTTTTTCACCAGAGTACTTTTTTTTTGTTGTCAACATAATTTTTTTATCCTTGCATATATTTTGTTTATTGTTTAGTTGATTCTTCTTACTACTTTACTCTCATATATATATAACCCTTCACATAAGTGTGTATCTCAAGTTCTCACATCTATCTCTGTGTTGATGTGTTCTGTCCTTCCCATCATGTGTCCATTTCATTCACGGCGGAGCATACTAATCCACTAATCTCAACGCAAGCCAAGACGCTCCTCTTCTTCCACGACTAATAGCGTGCATACACCTAACTTAATGTCACAGAACCCATTATAATTGATGCAGCAGCAGTGCAGGTCATTCGTGGGACTAATTTCTCACTTGATAATGACTTGGCGACTTACTTCGTTTTAGTCTTGCCCCCACGTGATGTTGTCTAGCCCAAACATTCCTTACTAGGCGTATTGAGTGATGTTCCTCTTTGCAAATATATTCTTATTATTGCTTCATATTGATCAACAATGGGCTCTCAAAGTTTTGTGTGACAGTGGAGTTTTTTATTCTCATTTTTTTCTAATTATAAAGAACTAAATTAATAGGCTATTATGAAGGTGTTATGGAGACCACTTGATAACTGATCACTTATAGCCCACATCAACCTCCGGAGAAAAATTTCCATAGTGAATGTGCAACAGATTATTGGCTCAAGTGCGTACACTCATTAGCCAAAATAACGCATATGAACGCAAGTCATATGTGCGATGTCTTTAGGAAGCTATGTAAAGACAGCTTTGAGACGGAAAAGCCTCCTCAGGCATTTTCTAAACTTCTAGAAAATATTCAGAGGTTGACTTTTTCTAAGATAAGGTGTGGATTGCTGAGACTAATCATATGAAATAAATAGAATGCATAGTTTGATTTTTATATTAATGAAATAAGATTGGATTAGAGACACGAGACAGCATGCTGTGGCCGAATCTTCGCTTGCCGACGCTCCTTACTTAATTTATCAATGTTAAATGATTGCGGGTAATCAACAGAGGACTGCCTGGGAATTGTGCTCGCAAAATAAAAACTTTTAAAAATCTAAATAATTGCGCAGTTGAGAAGTGGTGGGTTCCTTGTCTGTAAATTAGTGTTTTGGATGAAATATAAAAGTCAAGGAATGGAGAATAACGAACCCCCAAAATGTTGCGATTGGTATCAAGGCCGCCACAATTGATGTATCTTTTGTTCTTGATTGCGCATCCTTTTGCTCGTGGCGATTGCTTTTTCAGTGAATCCTGATTTATACTTTTTAGCAATTTCCTGCTTGTCCATGGGGATGCGTCTGATGTTAAACATTGTATACGGGTGACAGAAATTAAACGAAAATGTGTCTTTTGCCTGATCATGATTTAATGAATGCCTCTTTAGGCAATTGTTCGCCTGCTTGTGTCTCGGATCTTATCGTAAGAAAAAATAAAATGTAAGTGAATGGTTCACTTAGTGTTTGTTAATATTGAAACCAAAACCACTGTTCAACTATTTTTTAGTTTTAGTAGAGAATAGAATAGACATTGCGCTCAACTTGCTGGATACATAGGACACAAATTAATGTATGGCATACATAGATTCATGAAGTATTGATGTTGAGAGGAAAGGAATTATTTCAAAATTAGTTGATTGATGCCCTCGTTGCATTCAACTGAGGTGTCTAGGTAGTGTGCTTTTGCTATTTAGATAACTCATGCGTGCGAGCTGTTTGATTCCTCAAATTGGTGTCTTTTCACGTCGCGTCTGGCTTTCGGCCCTTATTGTATTTTGTCAGCCCTTCGTTTCGGATTGACCGCTCTTGAATCTGGAGCTTATTCCCCTATTAGGGAGTGGAGAGAGATAAATGATATTCTTATTATTATGATAATCTCCCCCTTGAGCAAATCAATTATATGAGCAATGAGAGAGGGACGAGTCAAAGAAGAATAAAGAAAAGAGGAGCAAGGAGGTTTAGACATTTGAGGCTTGCTGGATTTTATGATTTGGTTCCGTCTCCAATTATGATTCAAAGAGGCAATCTAAGTCTATATCATTGCTTTTGAGAGTTTCAGATTTTCATTCCTTACAAAAATGGGAGTAAGTGTATCAATTCACGCTCCCAATCAGTAGATGAACTTATCAAATTGGATTGCACGCATTCTTCAGCTCTCCTTCAGGAGTGTATTCGGTGAGTCTGTCCGCAAGTAAGATAAGAGTCTCTGTCGTGAGGCGTGAAGTATGCCTAACATTCAATTGTTTGAAGATTGATAAGCGGATGATGTTTATACTCGCCCCAAGATCACATAGCACTGGACTCACTGTAAGACCCCTCCATATGTGTACGTTAACACTGCGTTATCGTTGGTTAGATCAGATTCCTGAATGGTCACATTTTTTTGTGGGATCATAACATTTTGTGTTGCGGCCACTGTTGCTTGATCTTATCTTCATCCATTTTGTTTTTTCTTTCCAATCTTTGATTCTGGTGGTTGGATAGAACTATTCTGGGTGTGTTTTCAGGAGACATATCACTTTCTATATCAAAAGATCGAAAGGTATATACGTGAGGCGGATTTTGAATATGTAGAAATGCAACGTGTCGAGGGTTCATTAGTCTTCTCTCTGCTGAACTTCGTTTCAATATTGTGTCGTAAGAAGTATTGCTTAAAATCTGAAATTTAGAAGTTATGTACGACTCAATGCGTTTGGTCCTATGCTACTGTCATACCGTAGCATTATGCAAGTTGTAGTTATTCATGTTAGATATACTACCGCGTGTTTTCGTCCCCTCTTTCATATAGTTATCACTTAAATCAAGAAAGTGAAAAAGACAAATAATTTGAGTTAGTATTGAAGAAAAGTAAGACGTGTTCTGGCTAAAGTGTTTATGGGTTTTATTGCTCATATTTATATAAAACTCTTCCTGAGCTTGTTCCGCCTACATTTCAGTACTGAGGATATGGTCATGATTATGCAGCCCTCTACATAGGATGTGGCGTTCTCACCAAAGCCACTGGCCATTTCCCAGAAAATCACTAACTTTCCAAAAAAGATAATTTTTAATTTTGGAAATTGAGAAGAGTTGAAACGGTTTTATAAGAATCCTTACCTAAGTCGTTATGCTTAGATACACTGGGTCTAAATACCCTATCCCTTTTAGAAAATTATAATAATAAGAATAATAATACAATGCCTGCAATGACTATTAAATATTAAAAAAAATATGAATTTTAGAGGTGTCTCTTCAATGTCTTCTAAACTTGGAAGAGTTTCATTCTAAGCATTGAAGCTTCAAGCTTTGTTAAAAGAATATCCTTGGAATTTTGAAAATTGTTTTTTAAAAGGAAATTTTTCATTAGGCAAAACTAAAAGTGCGCTGTGTGCCAAAATTGCACATATTTTTCAGTCGCCTATTCTGACATTTATAAGTGTTGGTGCAAGAATTAGAGATTTCGAAGGATAGTATTTTCTAAATGTGTGAGATCTGATATTGTCCTATGATTTTGACTTGTCATCAAAAAGTCCATACTTGAAATTACTTATATATTTCTCTTAAATCGATAATTATATATCATATACAGCAAACGTTAAATGCTTTTCAACATACCTATGAGTTAGTTTTCGTAGCTGTTATTATAAATGATTTTACATCCGTTCTTTCAATTTTCGTATAAATTAAGTCCATCAAATTGTTCATTTTAACAGAAACAATAAAACAAAGAGAGAGAGAAAAGAAGAAAAACTCATCCAATTAGAATATTTAGTTATATTAATGTGCATTCTTAAAATAAAAATTGAAACTTCAAGTTTGAGGATATTGAGTGTTTAGTGCGATTACTTCGAAAATTATGAGTAGTTTTTTCTTTACATAAAGTGCTAGTGGACTATGCGTTGGACCCGCTTATGATTTTAATATCGCAATAACAAAGAGCCAGTCTTGAGGGAAATAGTATCGCAAGGTGGCCCTCCTTCTTAATGCTGTCATTACTCTTTGCTCTGTGATTGAAAAGAGAAAGATTTGTTGTTTGATTCTGATTCCCAGTTAGACAAAAAAACATTTTAGGAAGTACTCTTCTACAACCCTCGGATAGGATATTGTTTAGGTGAAAGTGGTATGTTTTTTGTCAGTCAATCTAGCACAAATTAATAAGATAAAGAATTTTGACTTATTTTTACAAGATTGATTTATTGATGTGCATAGAGCACAGAAAACTGACTACAGGTAGCAAAATAAGGACAAAAAAATCATCTCCATTCCGGCCGGCCACTTGGGCACATCTACTTTCTCTTCCTAGCTCCCGAAAATAGACGCCGTCGTCCACATAAATGAGCAGCAAATTAGCTAAATTAGTCGTTGGAGCATGAGTTGCACGTGGATACTTCGTGTAGCGCTCTACCACCTTCATCACTTCATTTGTAGCTGTACAGCTATCAACCATTGTAGGAGATAATACTAATTGGCCTCAGAAACAAGTGCTTGAATCTAATAATACACTCGATAAACATCGCAGTCCATATCCCTAAACTATAATTGTGTCAGGGAAAAAAAGCAAGATCACAGAATGTGCACCACATTTTTTAGCATAGGACTCAATAATTGAATCGTATATAAATAGTCTTAATCTTCCTCTTAGTACCTGATATTTCATACAGGAACAAATCCTACAGGATATGACGTGTGTGTGTTTGAAAATGCGATGCAGGATGCTGTATCTCTCTATCCTGCAACTCGGTGATATTGGATTATCTTTAACGTTGGGAACTTTGCTGAAGCAGAACCTATCAATTCAAGTGCTGGCCCTATGCCTGGCTGATTTGCACGTCGGCTTTCGAGTTTGGTGACGAGGAGGGATTGACAAGTCGATGTGATAAGGTAAAACGGATGCCGTTGTATCGATAGCTCTGTATATTAGTGGGTACTCAGGCATCCTAGTAATCAATTGGCACATTAATCCTCTGTTTTTTTTCGATTTGTGGACTTAATTTTGAATGCTCTAAACCCTAACGTTACACCCAGAATCAACTCACCCATTTAGACACCCCATGTCATACTTATTTCTCCTATATTGCCTACAAGTTATTAATCATCATGATAGCGATTTCAGTATCATCTCTACTATATTATATGTTCAAAAATTTTAAGATCTAATATATACATATTTTTATTTCAGCTTATATTACATAACTACCTATTCCAATTTTCTATCTCTTCCATACCTTCAACTGATCTAAGAGATGAGGAAAGAACGATATTTAACGGTGTCTTCACTTATGTCTTAGAGATTATATTAATTACAATACTGGTTTCCTAACACCATCAAGATTTATTGATATATTCCAATTTGTATGTTATATTTCATGATGATCTTCTCTTGAGCCAGTTAACATTTGATGAGAATTTATGGTGAATTTATTGAGTTTATCATGTTGTCCCTACTCTCTCTTGATGTGTAAGTTCTATGTGTTAAAAAATCATCAATTTGAGGACTAAGAAAAAAATATTTGTGTAAGGTATTATATTACTTATTTAAAGTTAGAGTCGAAGGAATTTGTCTTCCTTAAAATAAAATAAAAAATTAAAGTTAAAAAAATCTAGGAAAATTTCCTGATTAAGATTCTCGTGTACACGAGATGTTCGGTAATTTCCTGGATAAGCTTTTTTTAAATAAAAAATTATTATTTATTTATTACACTCTTCCTCTGGTATGAAGAATTCAAAGTACAGAATACTTGTTAATGTTTTTTTTTCCATAGCACTAACTTAAATTACGCCAAAATATATACTAAAAAAATAGAAAGAAAAAAACTCTTTTTAGAGGAATCTCTGTCTACCGGTTAATAGATCATTACGGAGAAATTACCCGTGACGGTAAAATGCTTGGATGCGTGCGTATTATCTTTTTAATTTTTTGATAACTTTCTTCTTATTCCATTTAAGTGTACACTTAAGTTCTACGTTGTCTTAATTTTTTTTAAGTACCGGTAAACTTAAGTTAGTTTATTATTATTTTTAGTACCCACTTTCTTAAGTTATTGTTTAAATAGTTTTTAAAAAGAAAAAATCGAATTAAAAAACACTTCACATATTGAAATGTTCATAGTAAGTCTTTTATTTTTCAGCAACTTTCATCATTTTTAAAACTTAAATTTAAGTTAGTGTAATCTTTTATATAAAACCGATTTAAAAAAAGAGAAAACTGAAAAAACCCTGACAATTATTAGTAGTTTTCCTTCTCTTCTTCTTCTTCTTTTTTTTTTTTTAATTTTTTATTCTTCAATAGCTTTTTAATCTTAAACTTGTAACTACTAATTTATCTCGTGGGTAAGAGACAAATAAATAACTTCTTTACAAAAATACTCTTCCCAATGAAGATTTTGCTCATTTGCAGGACTTCTTCCTGAATTTTTCAATTCGTGTCACTCCGAAAAAATTTATAGTAAAAAATAATACCTTAGATACGGAGAAATTGTATTTACAACAACTCAAAATCTTCGTGATTTTTTTTTTAAGGTGTTATAAGTGGCCGTCAAATTCGCTAACTTAAAAAGTAACCAATGGACATATATAAGTTGATACGTATGTATAAACTCAACAAAAAACATTGAGATCCAATAGATCAAGAGATAAAATAAGATTTTAAGAGTTGGGAAAATTGAATTGTAGGGTGACTGAACAACTAGTTCACTGTTGATTGTCGTCTATAGAACACAAATTAAGGAAATATCAGCTGGGGTCTCGCTTAGGGGACTAAATATGCTTATTGTATGCTTTTTTTAATTTGCTTGCAACTACACTTACAAATCTTAAATATTATTACAGTTTAATAGTCTAGGAATTCCATTTTCGAAAACTAATTGATAATCAAGGATAGTTAAAGTTCTCACATATCCTATCTTTATAGTTAAGAGTGGTATGTCCCGCGCTTTGAGTGTTTTGCCTAATCTGGTGGGATTTTAGTTCATGCAATTATTCTACTCTTTTTTATACCTCTCTATTTAAAGATTTTGTATCTTACTCATCTTTACAAATCTAAAGTTTTTTAAAAAGTCAATGCGAGTGTGCTATATTTGAAAACAAAGTTTTTAAACTTACTTTGTGTTTTTTTAAATTTTGTCCTGCGAACTTCAAATGTATTTTGAAAACATTGTGAAAAATCTTACCAAAAATTTTTTGAAAAAAGAGGAAGAAAACAAGTATACTTTTTTAAAAAGAAGAGGCGTCAGACAAGATAAAGATAAGATATAAGTCAGAAAAAAATCAAAACATATATGATTTTATAGTTAATCTCAAATTACGTGATTGTAAATAGTCCTGCAAAAATACTGTATGTGATGTTTGTGTTTCAAGTGTAGGTTCTCCTACTCCTTGTGTATTGGTGCTATAACTATTCTTCTACGTTTTCTTTTCGCAAGCCATATTGTTGAGAAATCTTTGTGTTATATCCTTTGGGACTCTTCCTTGACTCCCGTCTTTTTCTAATATAAAAATAGCTTGATGAGAATATGTTGAGTAAAATTAATTTTACTCTAATGTGAATTTGAATAGTGGAGGTATCTTCGGGATGATTTGTTAACCCAGGCAATCATGGCTGAATTTTAATTATATAAGTATGATAGATGAGTTCATGTCTTTTTTAATTTAGACGACAATAATATGTTAATTATGGTGTTCTTTTCATTCATTTTTTCTGTAAATTGTACATATGAATACTAAATTAAAATATTATGGTTGGATATATAATCTCAAAATGGTGTGGAAGTAATTCTTTTCATGTGAATATACAATTTGAAAAACTACGACAATTTGACTTGATAACTATGTTTTCTATATTATGCAATTAGAAAATTTTAGTTGTGCAGTATTACAATATTAAAATAAAAAGATATCTAACAATTAATTGCATCCCATGCATTAAGTGAGTTTATGCCTCAAAGACTAATTAGGTTAAAAGAGTCTTGCACCACTGCAGCACTCAGAGAGAAAAGGATGCGCTCCTAACAAACATTGGATAGATCCTTGAAGGTGGCAGGGAGCAATTGATCCCCTCAAAAAGAAACGGATACACACCATTAAGCTTAATTATCCAGGTTGGATGTCTGACCTTCAAGCATTGTTCCAACTAACACGAATAGGCCTGGATTGGTAATTTCTTCAGTATAGAACCAGACGGCTTTGCGAGTATTGGAGGCCTTAAGGGATAAACAAGGAAATACCCAGGCTCCACACCATTCTTGCGTGCCAATACGATATCAAGGACAAGCACCACACTTCAAATCTGATCCTATTTCAAGTACACGTAGGATCCTCCATCATTTTGTAAGTCACTGTTCGATTCGAATTCAAACATCTTAGCACTAGTATTATTTACAATGTTTTTTTTGACTAACTTGAAATATGTTAAGGGTTGTGTTTGATGCGTACTAAGTAGATTGAATTGAAGTTCAGTAATCAATTATCTGTTGTTAGCAAAGTACAAAATTGAGTCTGAATTTGTATTTAGAAGTTTCGGCTGTCCAGGAACGCCGCGTATGTGTTTGGTTATAGTTGATTGTGTTGAGGTTAATGACTATATCGCAAATTGATATATTTAACCTAAAAAAGCAGTTCCATTTTTTTATTGTTTATTTGTTCTGTTGTTGTTATTAAGTTATTGTTGTCTTATTTCTTTTTCTGTTTCCTTTGTTTTTTGTCTTTTTACGTTAACTTTTTATTTCACCGTTTCTACTTTTTCTCCAATTCTTCAACACTCATTTGATATGTAGACACCAATAAATTAAAAACTATATTTTTTCACGTTCTATCTACACCCCTGCAAACTATTGTAATAATTATTGTAAGCAAGAAATTAACTGATTGTTTAACTATAATTGACAAACTCTTAACAACATACTTTAACGCGCGTTTTTTAATGAAACGTTATGAGCCTGAATATGCATCGATAGCAAATAGGAATTTTTTGATTGAATTCATTTTGTATGCTATATTTACATGTTCACAAAAAAATGGTATATCAAACGATAATGAAATAAATTACGGCACAATACTAAGCGAGGTAAACCTAGGGACCGCAAGTTTAACCTTCAAAAGGCCTTTACTAGATTCCATGACATCAAATGATTTTTTTTAAAAAAAAAAAAAAAACTTTTTTCACCAGGGTGTCAAATAATTTTTTATCCTTGCATATTTTTTACACTATTATTTTTTTTCTTACCTTGTGCTGATCCAAGTTCCTCGCCTTCGTTTTGGCTTGCCCCCACATGTGTCATGCGGACATCCAACTACGAGCAAGACATTCTTTCTCAGACTAAACTCATACCTATTCGGCAGCAGAGTTGCGGTCATTTATTTATGCATTGATCCTGGCGACTTACTTTCGTTTTAGCTTGCCCCCACGTGTGTCATGCAAACATCCAACTAGGGTAAGTGCCCTTCAAAACTTAACTCTTATCAACATGGGTTTCCCAATTTTGTTGACAGTGGAGTTGTTATTCTCATTTTTTTTTATAAAGCTTAAAATAGCAAGGTCGAAAGATAAATACCTCACCCCCAAATTTAAAATGTGGCAATGTCCTCATTGCCAAAAGATTGAAAGAAGTCATGCGATGCTCTTAGGAAGCTATGTAAAGAGAGTTTGAAAGAAAGCTAGCAGACCTCTAACTTCTAGAAATATTTCATGAGGTGACTTTTCTAAGATTAAGTTGATTCTAGTATATATGAAAAAATAGAAGCATGTGTTTTATAATTGAAAACATAATTGGCAAAGAGACAGCATGCGGCGACTTACTAAATTTATCAATGTTAAATGATTGCGGTAATCAAAGAGGATGCGGTGATAAAACTTTTAAAATTAAAATGCGATGTGATAGTGTAAATTTTGGAATAAAGTCAAGGAAGAATACAACCCCCAAATTTGCATTGTCGCCCACATTGTTTGTTGACGCATCCTTTGCGGCGATCTTCTATCTTTAGATTGCGGTGACAGAATAAGATAAATTGCTTTTCTGCGTAATGCCTCTACAATCGTTCGCCTCGATCGTTACAAGAAAAATAGTGAGAGGGTCAAATTATATTAAACAAAACAACTTTTTTTTAGAGTAAGAAAAAAATAGACATGCGATAATAGACAAAATTAAGATGCTAAAGATTCATGAAGTATTGATGTAGAGAAAGGATATTCAAAAGGTTTGCGTCCCTGATGAGGTTGAGTTATATAGAAACTCAGGGACTGTTTATTCCAAATTGGTCTTTTCACGTCCTGGCTTTCCCTCTTTTGTTTGTCCTCTGGGATCTTGACCGCCTTAATCTGGAGCTTTTCCCCATGAATGTTCATTACAATCTCCCCCTTGAGCAAATCAATTTAAGCACGATCGGTCAAAAGGAATGGTCGTCCCAATATGATGGGCACATCTTCATCCACTTTATATCCAAAATGAGGAAGTCTGCCGGTAAGATGAACTTATCAATTGAGATTGCAGCATTCTTCAGCTCTCCTTCAGGATGTATTCGGGATCTGTCCGCAAGTAGAAGAGTCTCTGTCGTGGGCGTGAGTATGCCAACATTCAATTGTTTGAAGATTGATAGCGGCATGATGTTTATACTCGCCCCAAGATCACATAGCACTTGGCCACTGTAGACCCCTCCAATGGAGCATGGTATCGTGAAGATTCCTGGGTCGCACATTTTTTGTGGGATCATAACATTTTGTGTTGCGGCCACTGTTGTGATCTTATCTTCATCATTTTGTTTTTCTTTCAATCTTTGTGGAGCTTCTGGTGGTTGGACTTCTTCTATCTCAAGATCTGGAGGTTTAAGGATGGATGCAACTTCGGGGTTCATTTTCTTGGGCTTTTCTGAATTATAAGTCAATGGGTCCTCAGATGTCACCGCATTCAAGTTGGTTACAATGGGTTTCTCCCTTATTTCCACAGTCATTTTGTCGTTTAGCATGGAGACTGCTAAGCATTATTCCTTCCCGGTACCCCCTACATTTCGAGGAAGCTTATTTGAGCTCGGCAACACTCCTTGCAATCTATTTTTCAGCTCGCCTACAATTTGTCCCAGTTGAATTTCGAGATTTCTAATGGATGTTGCTTGATTCTGAAGCACTGATTCATTTTTCTCAATGTACTACTTCAACAAGCTCTCTAAGGACGAAGATTGCGATGTTTGCGAGCTACTAGCTTGACTATGCGTTGGACCGTTGTTTTGCGGGAAAAATTCGGGTGGCCCTCCTTTTTGCACCACTGGTTGGAAGATTTGTTGTTGATTTTTCCATGCAAAATTTAGAGGTTTCTCCACCCGGGGTTGTATGTATCAGAGTAGGGATTTTTCTTTATGAAGCAAACTGACTACAGGTTAGCTGGACATTCCTTCATCGAATGAGCGTCTCCACAAATGACACAACTTACAGTCGTTTGAGCAATTGCACTGACCTGCCCTTTCTTCGCTCCTGTGTTATTAATTGCGACGTCTTGAATCAAACTCATCATCGCAGTCATCTAATTTTGCAAGGATGCGATGGCCCCATTTTTTGCATCATTATCTTTAATTCTTAATCTTTGATCATTTTTCCGCCAATCCTCATGAGTTTTTGAAATGCGATCAAGTATACTCTTTGCCTCCTCATATATTTTGTCTAGCAGACCATCAGCGGCTGCTGCATTGGCAACGGTCTGCGAAGAGGGATTCAGTCCTTGATAAAAGATCTCCATCTGTAGGCAGTCTAGTAAGCCATTATGTGGACAATCTCTTACCAGCCACTTAAACCTTGCCCAAGTATCACTGAGCGATTCGTCATCTCCTTGTTCAAAATTTGTTATTAATTTCCTTATCCTAGCATTCTCAGTTGGTGGGAAATACTTCTTCATAAACTTTTCCACCACATGTTCCCATGAAGTGATCTCTCCAGACTTGAGGGAATATGCCCATTTTCTTGCCTGATCATAGAGAGAAAATGGAAACAAAGTTAGTCGAATTTCTTCGGTAGAGATGTTCGGGAACACAAAAGTGTTGCAGATTTCTATGAAGCTCCGGAGGTGAGCATGCGGGTCTTCACCACGCCTTCCTCCAAACTACCCAGCAGCCTAGATCATCTGCAACATTACCGGCTTCATTTCAAACCTCAATCCATCTGCTAGCCTCATGATTCCTGGAGAGAAATCGTAAAGGTTAGGCGACGCATAGTCCCGGATGGGTCTATTACGATCATTCGCCAAAAGGATGGGGTTGGCCATTATGTTGTTCACGGTTGCGGCCCTTGCTTCTGGTTGTTCCACCATTCTTGGTGTTCTCTCTTGTTGTTGGCGGTTGTCTTTTAGTCTGCATCAAAATGTTCTCTCAATCTCCGTGTTGTAATTCGCAAGAGAGTGAGAGCTGCAAAGAAATTAGAAAAATCATTGTTAGCACACTGATTTGCCGAAGTCCCCGGCAACAGTGCCAGAAACTTGATGCGTTATTTTATGAGGTGGAAATATGGAATGAAATGCGGTAATGGAGTTGCGTTAAGCAATCAAGTTTTCTCAGTGGAATAAATCCCAATGAGTTTCCTGGTAAGTCTAGGATCAAACTCAGGGACTTGAGAAAACAATATGTGATGGTAATTTCTCATAAAGACTTTGCGGTAACCAAATAAATCAATAGTTGTTGTGATTGTTGATTGTGATAATGAAATAAATAAATGCGGCGGATTTGAGAAAAGTTTGAGTATGCGATAGATGCACTGAGTATGCGGAGGAATGGGTTGAGGTCTTTAACTAGCGTTGCCTGGGAATGCGTCAGACTATGCAATCATGCCACTCTCATGCACAACAAGTCATTTTCCTATGCAAATGTGGTGCTCCTAAATCTAGGACGCATGTGTTGAATGCAAAAATATCCATAGAGCTTATTCCTAAGTCTCTACTCTTTTCCTATGCGATGATGCAAGATGCACACAAAGACAAGGTGACAGTACACAATCATATCCTATCTCTAGGATGCATGCGATGCATTAATAGCAAACAGTGCTTATTCCTAAGCTCCAATCTCTTGATTATGCATTCTAATCTGACTCTCTTGAGCCTATATTCTAATCTGACTTTTCCAAGCCTAGATCCTGTCCTTAGACTACCCTCCCGATTATCTCTAATGGATGAATGAAGCATACATAATACAAGACAATCTCATAGAATGAAGATCCCCAATTATGGTGGCTAAGTGCCTCTCAACCCATTCAACAGATTTAGCTACTCATGCATAATAAACAAAGAGTGAACAGATATAGAGAAGTAAATTCCATTTCTAAAAATGAGTTTGAATACAAAATGATAATAGAAGATAAAGGTAAAGAGCATGGTTGCAATCCCTTCCTGCCCAAGACTTTTACGCTGGCAACTTTATTCGGTTTAAAAGATATTCCTACTTCCGCAGTAGCCAACCCCCTCTCTGATCTTGATGCTTCCGACACTCTCCCGAGCTCACCAGAACGATCTATCGACACAACCTCCTTCTCTCGCTTCCACCTTAAAATAAAAGGAAATCTAAGAACAAAGCTACTCTAACTATGGAAAAATTTTCTAACTCTCCGAACTTGCTGAACTCCTTTTTTGAAGGATGACTTCGGTATTTATAGAGCTTTGGAGTGAAAGGCGACTTCTCTCTTATGATTGCACAGATGGGATGGTTTTAATTCTCTGACCGATGCGTCGAATATTTGTCACCAAAAAGCTGAATGTACTTGTTATCGTTAGCAGCTTATCAACTTAATTTGGATTCGACCGTCATCATCTTTCTGTCCCATCGTGATTAATTATGCCTTTCACCCAGATGCGTCCACTAAGTTGTGCAAGCTCTATGCAGCAATCCTTCTTGAGCAGATGTTTGCAAACAAAAATCACCGCAAGCCTTGCGGTAATGCTACGTTTGACCATTGATTTCTTGTGATCACGCTTTTCACCTTGCGTCACTGCATATTCTGCATAAAAATACACAAATTAACTGTTCTTATGCAATGAACGCATGTGACCACAATGTTATGAACTTAATACTTTTTGGACGCTATCTAACATATTTTATCAAACGAAAGCCAGCATTGTTTAAGAACTTAGCACTGTAATAACGTGCATTTCTTCCCGTTATCAACACACCAAAGGTGCCTCAAGGCCAAGGGTTGATCTCATGGTGTAGTCTATTTAGGAGAAACGTGAAAGGTTTAAGTGAAGAATCATATGCCCCAAGTACCTCCCACTGAATGTTCTACCTAGGGTTTCATTAACCTAGACAATCCAGCTACTGATTTTAGTCTAAGTC
Organism: Benincasa hispida; assembly: GCF_009727055.1. Classification (NCBI taxonomy): domain Eukaryota; kingdom Viridiplantae; phylum Streptophyta; class Magnoliopsida; order Cucurbitales; family Cucurbitaceae; genus Benincasa; species Benincasa hispida. The sequence goes on along the minus strand of NC_052357.1, from coordinate 1,435,608 downwards.
GTCTTTTTAAGTCCCGCTTATAAACAACTTTTGTCTATGAATTATGAACAAGTTCAAGTAGTCACATTTAAAAACTTTAATGGACTATCCTTAACTTGCATGCATGCATCAAATCTATCTAATTCACCTTTCTAGGTAAGTTCCCAGGTAGGGGTGTTACGTTTCCGTCAACTTAAATATCCCAGCCTAGACAGAACCCGCCTTAGAAAAAAGGTCTCTTATAGATAGGTTGCTACACTTTAACCTTTTATTAGTGAATTTAATCCTATTAAATTGATTAAAAGATTAAAGCCTTAGGATTGCTAATCATATTAGAACTGCTATCTTAGGTCTATGTGATCTAAGTTTTAAACATTTTAAAACATGAATTAAACCTAAGTGAACATGCATGTCTTTCTTATTGCTTTTAGTTCTAAATTCTCTTTAACTTTTAAAAGGAAACAATAAATACATCACGCACAACTAGGTGTTTATAACACTTATAAAGTAACCTATGTGTCATGCTTCATACAATGTTTGGTCATTACTATACATAACTTTTATATATGCGTAATAACTAAGCAAACATGCTTTCCATTCACCCTTATACTATAACAATTATAATATAAAGATGATGCATGTTCATGCTTTTTATGCATGCATAAATATAACTCTTATATTATATGATGCATTAGCATGCTCTTACATAATTAAATCATGCTTCTCTAAATTATAACATTTACAATAAAGAGATGATACCTGACCAATGCATAACCTAAGATGGGATTTACTATATGTGCATACCATATGACATATAAATACCATACATCGCATGTAATAAACCAAGGATTAATGGACCTAGATGAGCCTTTACAAAAAATCGGAATGAAATAACTCTATCTATTAAATTTTCCATCGAGCAAACTAGTTCACAGGAAAATCGAGTCATGAACTGTCAGGAGAACTCTATCATTTAGTAAACGCCGAAGGTTGATGATAGCTCGGCGCACACTAGACAATAGGTGCAAAAGCTAAACGAACACTTAGATGACAACGAGACTGTGAAGCCTGATCATCTAGGCGATCGCTTAATGCGGCGAAAGGTAAACGATTTACCATGCATTGCTAAGCGATTGCTTAGTCAGTTACTAAGCGATGAAGCTTGCTAAGCTAAACGATTGTCTAGTGCATGCATGTGTTAAACAATATGCGAGCATCCGATACTCAACGATCGCTTACCCCATCGTCTACATGACTCGATCAACCCTTGATCATCTTCTTCCTCGAAGAATAGCAACCTTTGCTCTGATCTTCTTCATGAACGACTCAAGACTCAAACTGACTTTGAATTACAGACTCAATAACGATTAATAATACCCAAAAATGCAGGGGTCTTTACAATCAACCGGAAATGTAAAAGAATTAAATCAAATCGAGGCTAACATCCTATAAAACTCCATTAATCCCCACATCCACACCAATTTAACAATTAAACAGAGCAGATATGCACCCACCAACAATGTATATGTAATTCATTACAACAATGAAATTGGAATATCAGAACCTGGCTCTGATACCAATTAAAGGAACTCTTAACTAAGAGCATCCATGAGCGCGTTCGGATCTTTCCGATTTCATTGTGACCGAAATACCACACACACATTCTAATAAACAGTTATGTAATTTTCACTAATCAACGACATGCTTTGATAAATAAAATTCAAGGGATTGAGTTCACATACTAGTTAAAAACTCTCCTCACTTCGAACTCAATGCAGTGGAAGCAACCTTTACATTCTTTATCGCCTAGAAAAACAGTCGGCTACGGCAGCACAATCGTCTACACGAATGGCAGCAACACGAACAAGCACGAGCAAGTAGGAGTGGGGACGACACCACCACTTAGAGCCCTTGGTATTCTCGGAGTGAGAATCCAAAACGTGGTCTTTGTTGAATTTGGTAGAGGAAGGAGGAACAGGCTGATCTTGTAGAACGATAAGCAAGTGGGAGAAAGCTATCGTATAGCAGATGCTTATCGTTTAAAGAAAGCTACACGATCGTGTAGGTTTTACTAAGTGATCGTTTAGTAATTGATAAGTGATCGTTTAGAAACCTCGGCACGCTAGACGATCATTTAGTAAAGTTAAGCGACCGTTTAGAGAAAAGTGTGTGATTGTTTAGTCGCGCGGTGTGCGATTGTTTAAGTGATGGGGCTCTATTGTATAGGCTCTCAGCTAAGCGATCAAAACGTTTTCACACCGTGAGCGATTTTTACGAACTCTTTGAAAAATGAAATAAAATTTCATTTTATTTTTCAGTTACAATAACCAAATAAGGATGCTCCCACTAACACACGATCGAGGAGAAGATTTCGGCCAATGATCACATAATTAACCAATTTAATTAATAAATGAATATAATCATATTATATTCTTATCCTATAGTTTGATATCATATATCTACTATAGTAATTTCCTCTCCACTTGATATAAATCATCTTTATATCTAATTTCCTCCAAAATAATGTATCTCATACATTTAGCCAATTATATCATATATTATTAACCAGTTCAATTATATCATATATAATCGAACTCTCTCTTGCCAATTTGAACATTTCAAACTAACCCAAAAACTGATTCTCGACTTTATTCAAACTACCTAGGGGACCTTATGGACCTGTGGCCCGAAGCTATAGCGATACGTGAATAGCTGATTAAACTCTTTAACCATGAGATCCACTATCTGTTAACTGCCAGCATTCCACTAAAGACCAACAGTTGAACTCTTCTTACCACAGATATATTTCTATGTCCATCGGATATAGCTAATCATGAGTACGATGACCCTTCACAGATGCGCGTAAGTACAGTTGGGCCAATTTACCATTTTGCCTCTGTAGTTACATCTCACTCCTTAAGTACCACTGATTCCTCTAATGAACAATACAACATAGTACAACTATGTGTGAACACCTCTCAGGCCAAGAGAAGGTGTGTAGTGCCACATCGTTCAAGCCTTGGAATCAGCTCGTAAGGGAGCTATCTATTTACTTGCCCCTACTTCGGGGAATGAATGGATTCCATCTTGTGTAGCTGAGTTCCCAGCTCCCAAATCAAACGAATTCCTAAAATAGTAGGTTTGAATCGGCGACCTAGCCACTCACACCCATACAAATCAAAGGACCACCCTCAATGGCAAGAGTTCCCAACTCACTCAAGATTGAGGTTATGTTACCTATGGTCATCCTAGTGAAGTGAAGTCTCTGTCATGAACGGTGTTATATAACGAGACGTTAACACTTCGTGGTCAAGTCTGATACAAACTATTTATATAGGACGCCCCCGCTTACATGCCCCTACACGAATGATCAGGATCAAACCATCTGTGACAAGTCACAACACTTGTGACCATTCCACAAAGTAGGCTGCATCCGTGGTGTTACCAGGATAAGGTTTCCCTTCTATATCCATATACTACATACCATTTTGGTTATCACTCAAGACATGATCCACTTGTATGTCACTACATACATGCTTAAGTTACATACAAATAACCAGGGATTTTATGTTTTTTGGTTTGTGGTAAAGCAAACAAAACATACAACGGAGAAAAATTAAGATGCGAAGTAAAATATCATATATTATACAACACAAGCATTCGTACAAACTGTTTACAAACTACAGAACACAAGACTTTAGGGCATCAACCCCAACATCACCAACCTCCAGCTGCCACCAGAATTTAATCTTCTAAAAAGAAGAATAAACGTGATTAGTGACATCCGAATCAATTATCTAGACAGAATAATCATTCTCCACTAAATAAATTTCTAGGACAAATACATCACATTTACCTTTGTTCGCCTTGGCCTTAGCCTTGGCGGCCTTCCTTTTATTCAGATAGCGAGGACAATTTCTCTTCCAGTGTTCATCCTGGTTGCAGTAGAAATATTTTCCTTTTTCAACCGGCGACAGACGCCTCCTCTGGGCGATAGGTGGCGGGTTAGCATGTGCTTTCCCTTTCCCCTTACCATCCTTCTTCTTCTTCTTCCTCTTTCTAGAGTTAGAAGTAGAAGATGCAGACTTCGTTCTTGAGGTCGAACCTCGATGGAACGTCTTAGAAAGAAGAAAGAAAAGCATAACTATATATTAATATACGCTTAATAGATAAGTGAATTCGAAAGGTCAAATATAGCTAGGATGGTTGATGATGAGTGCATGAAGAAGTTCTTGTTGATTCAAAGGCCACAATAATCCTTGATAGGAGTGACAAGGAAGTCATAGTGATTAAATGACTATATTCTCCCTTTGCTTTATGCCTACATCATTTGTACAATTACAAGTTTGGTCCATATCTTGAAGTTCACATTTTACTAGTAGATTTTTATTAATCTTGTTTCTAGTAGATTTACACATTTTTTTTAAAAAAAATTGTTAAATTATCAAATATACACCTGATGTATAAAATTGGCTTCATTTATACTTATGAACTTTGAAGAGTTTCATTTTAATTTTTAAGTGAACAAATCTGAATACATATAAGAAGTAAATTTAAAACTTAACTATGGTTGGAAAAATATAACAAATGATAGAACAAAATTGGAGGTGTAGAGTTAAAGGAGAAAGATGACAACAGACTCTATTGTTCACAAATGTATACCATGTGTCTTTATTTTTCTTCCAGGTATGTTTTTAGATTTTGTTCACATAAGAAGATATGTAGAAACTTTTCAATCAACAGCTTTAACATGAAAAGCTTACCATAGTTGTTTTGAAATAAACTTCAAGCTTTAAAATTAAAATGAAATTCTTAAAAGTTGAGGGTATAGTTGAAGCCAACAACCCCATAATTCAAATATTTATATTTTCTTATAATTTAACCTCTTAAAAAAAATTTTAAAAAAGTTCATAGACCAAATAAACACAAATCTTCCATAAAGTTGATAGACAGAATTTATAATTTCGTATTTATATTAATATATCTTTTAAGAATACCATTTTGCTACGACCATCTTTTGCAATCCAACCTTGTAGCCTCCAATCACATGGTTTTATGAGATAAACTTATTTCTTTTACCATACACATGTTTTATGGTTTAAAGATCTATTCCGATGAGGACTTAAAAGTTTAAGGACTGAATTTTGATACGAAAAAAAGAAAAGGGTTGGTGTGGTTACCATGAGTACATCGCCAGCCATGACAATGAAGGAGCAATGGGTTGAGGGTTGAACATGGAGCCATTGATCATCAAGCAATTGAATTTGAAGACCAGAAATGAGATGTTGTAATAAGTAGGAGATGCAAGAGCCATTGATCATCAACTATGTTTATTTTTGGTATAGGATAAGTAGGAGAGAGAGATGCAAGAGATTTTTTCTTTTTTACTTTTTTGAAAAAATAATTAGTTATATATTTTTTAGAAAGATTTAATTTTTATTCACTTAAATTTGAAGGTTAGTCCTAAACTAACTGATTTTTATCTATTTGAGCTCTAAAATTCAATAATGTTTAATAGATCAATTTTGTAAGTTGTAGGTCTCTAAAGTCTCATTTAGTAATCATTACATTTTTTTTTTTTAGTTTTTAAAAATTAAGCTTATTTCTTCCCCATTTCTTACAATGATTTGCATTTTTCTTTAACTACAATGGTTGAGTTCTAGTTAAATTCCAAAAACCAAAATAACTTTTTAAATGCTACTCTTTTTAGTTTTCAAAATTTGACTTGAATTTTTTATATCATCAGTAAAAAGTATATAACAAAGGAAGAAATTCGGAGGTGGAAGTAGTGTCGACTTAATTTTCAAAAACAAAAAACAAAATAGTTACTAAACGGACTTAAATTATTTTCTTATATATATAATTCATAGAACTACTAGAGACAAAATTAAAAGTTTTCGAGTTCTATTAACTATAAAATTCAATTCCATATCTAATAAGTCAGTTGATTTTTGTAAATTCCAAATATGTAGGTTACCTAATATTAGNTATAAAATTCAATTCCATATCTAATAAGTCAGTTGATTTTTGTAAATTCCAAATATGTAGGTTACCTAATATTAGGCAAAAAAAAAAAAAAAAAAAAGTTAAAAATATATTGGACACCTCTTAAAATTTAACTAAATAAACAGAAAGTTCATATATTACATTTGTAATGAACTTCAATCTTTTTATTCTTTAATACATGACTTTTTTTGCGCCAATGAAGTGATTTTCCAAAAAGATTCTCTCTCTCTTTTTGCTTGACATGAATATATAATTAAGAAATGTCTAAATCTTATTTTGGTTCATGAACTTTGTATTTTATTTTATTTTGGTCCTTAAACATTAAAAACGTCCATTTTAGTTTCTGAACTTTAAAAAAATACTTTCTTTGGTCCCTGCTATTAAGATTCTATTATTCTCAAACATAATGGTGAAATTACTTATATTTTTGGAGGATTAGGCTGGCAAATAAATTAGTCATGATAAAAAATCTACGGTTTCAATTTTGAATTAGATGATAAAACGATTTTCCATACGAGATCTTAGAGTTATTTTGCTCCAAAATTTTGGTTGTTCACTTTTTACTTCATCTTCATTTTTATTATAAATTAGACTAAAAATATAATGTGTTTTTTTTTCTAATTCATATCATCTTTTATTGTTCTGTTCAGATAGAGAAATGGAGGTTCAAGCCTCTATCTTTTAAAAAGAAAAAGAATATTTTGACCAATGAAGTTATTTTCGTATATGTGGATATCCATAATTATAATTTAATTGATTTTTTTCATTATGTTTATTGGATAAATTTAGATGAATTTAGATTTTGTCAATAAATATGAAGCTTATTATCATTTCAAATAACACGAACGGTTTAATTTCTTATCCTACAATTGTCCAACTATAAAAAGAGATAATGGGATTTTGTAGTAAAATATACACTTACGTTAGACATTTTTTATTTATTTATGTTTCTATGGTGCTTAATATTCATCGTGGGAAATACATTAAATACCTCGCTGGAGATTAATATGATGAAAGAGAGTCTTTAAATATTAAATTATTCAAAGCTCTTCAAGTCGTTGTAGTATAGTGGTAAGTATTCCCGCCTGTCACGCGGGTGACCCGGGTTCGATCCCCGGCAACGGCGATTTTTTGCTTTTTTTCCTTCCTACTAAATTTTGCTCAAAACGGTTCGTCTGAACGGAAAATCAATGAAAACTACTTCTGTTTCGGTATTTTTGGCATTTGTACCCCCCAAAATAGTGGGGAAAATTAAAAATATATGGTAGTTTTAAAAACTATTTAAAAAAATATTGTAATTTCTAAACTATTTAAAAAAATATTGTTGTTTTTTTTAATAGGTCGAGGGTTAAAAATTCGACCTAGTCGACTTTTAGATTTTTTTGTTTTCTTAATTTAGACATTGGACCTTCTTCTTTTTTTTTAATTTTTTATTTTATAAAAACAATTTCTAAAAATATTTTATTATTTTATTTAAACTCTAAAAGAAATAAATTAAAAAAATAATATCTAATAAAAATAAAAATAAATGTAAATTAAAATATCTCATTTATATAAAAATAATTACAAAAATCAATGTGTCCCACAAGGCGGACGTCGTTGACTTCGAATTTGAGGTTGCTCTGGTTCTTCTTGATGTTGCTCTGGTACCTATACAGACCCTTCATGATATAAATATTCATTAAGCTCTCCACAACCCCGACCATGTCCATGCACGTATGAAGACGAAGGACCAGTCTCTGAGTCATAATGTCCTTAACCAAATGTTGGCATCATCATCATCGGACGAACATAATCAGTTTCACTCTGCGTCTGCATCACATGGGCAACTCTTCCATATTATGGGCAACCTCATCAAACTCATCCTCTTCCCGTACAGGTCCTCTACGTCTAGGAGCTGGTGCTTATACACATCTAGATGTGTATAAGAGACAGGCACTACCAAATGTGCAACTTTTTCGGACCAATCTCCAGTCCTTAAGTCAATATCATGTAGTAGGGGTTCAGTATTACAAGGCGATGGGACATCCTGCTGAAAACCGAATTGTCTCATTACCTGTCAGGAAGATGCCACTCACCAATGTGAAAACATATGAGATGACTCATCATCCGCCATATGTTTTGACCATTTGTACAAAAATTGGGCAAAATATGCATAATAATTTTGTACAACTCCCAAATAACCTGAAACACAAAATATTATATTGGAGAACATTAAAGACAAATACAATAAAAATGTGTATAAAATAATCAATTAGGTTCAGTGTAATGTATCTGATCAAGTTGAAGCAAATCAAACATGTATCTGGCTGACTACATGTGTGGCTGTCCTAGTCACACAAAATTTATCTCTTCACCTAAATTTTTAAATTGATAATTTAGAATCTAAATTAACTAAATCAGTGATATAAAAATTAAATTGAATTAAAACAACATACCGAGAACCGTAGGCTCGTCCAGCTAGCTGAGCATCATTAACATGTTGTAGCTGTGGAGCCATTGTTGGAAATCGTTTCTAAGCCCATAGTTGCAAAAGTATGAGAGGCTCAACTATCTCTCGAACCTCAGGTCTTGTTGCTTTGCATAGTTGTCTATACAACCATGCCAAACATGCTCCACCCCACGAATACCGGCCCGCGTCATAGAGGTTAGCTAATAGTGGCAAGAACATCAAGTAAACAAAATGACTTGATTTTTCGGAAAGCAGACTTCCACCCATCATTTGTAGTATATATGCTAGTGTATATCTTATGACGGTTTCCTCGTCTGCTTCATCTGTGAGCTCACGGAATTGTGTTCCTAACCATATCAAACTTAACCTCGATCCTTTAATTTTGTCAGTAGGTGGGGTCACACCGAGGTACAGTTGACAAACTTGTGACCAGTCATCGTACATCACTCCGGTGATCGGCTCACCGTCAACAGGTAACCCCAACAACACTTCTATATCTTGTAGAGTGATAGTGCACTCTCCAACAGACATATGAAATATATGCGTCTCAGGCCTCCATCTCTTGACCAAGGCTGTGATCTACCAGTCCAACTGAATAAATCCCAATCTGACAACCCCATAGAATCCAGATGTGCACACTAGCGGTAGTATTCGAGGGTGGAGTGAGATAGTGCGTTCGAGAACTGCCTCTCGACACCTGCAAGATATTTTTCCAGTAGTACGAACTCGCCATATAAAAAATGATCGATGAATGGACTGGTCGTATAAAACATCGGGATCAACAGGTTCTCGGTTTAAAGCCATGATCTGAAAGAAAAAAGTTATTTATTTTTCAATTAAAAAAAATATTTATTTCTCAATTAGAAGAATAATGTACAACTTTATAAATTATAATAAAAAAATTGAATATACAATAAAAGTATCTACACTTAATTAAATATACATGATAAAAGAAGTATTTATTTCTCAATTAAAAGAATAACGTATAACTTTATAGATTACAATAGAAAGAAATTGAATATAACAATATATTATTATAAAAGAAAATATGAATATAACAATAAATTATAATTAAAAAAATTGGAATATTACAATAAATGAATATATAATAAAAAAAATTATTTTTAATCCCTAACTATCTGAAGCCGGTATTAATAAATGAAGAACACTTCCTTCGATTATGGCCTAACTGATTACAAAATCCACATCGTTGTCGAGTGGCTGGTTCTATCCAATCCATCTCGTTGTGATAACGTGAACTTTTCGGTCTACCAGGTTTTCTCAACAACGATGGATCAGGATGTAAGACGGGCATATTAGGGTGCGTGAACCAGTAATCTTCATGCGGTACAGGTTGAAATTGAGGGGAGTAACATTCAGTATACGTTGACAATTTATAGTAGTCCTCAATAAAGTCTTCGTAGTTCATGTTAAAATGTGAGCAAACGGCCATAAAATGTGAGCATGGAATGCCGAATGCTTGCCACTTGTTACATGAAAATCCGCTCGGACCTGTTTAGCCTCAATATTTGAGCGTTTCCTCCTTTGGCATTGAATCTATGACGTCCGGTCTTCACATGAAACACACCTTCATACCGTCGTATGATAGTACTTCATGTTTACTAGATTTTGTGGCCCATTTATTTATTTTCTCGTGTGCGTACCTGGATTTTTACTCCACTTAGTATTATAAAATATGCTTGAAATAAATTATTAATAACATATATATAAAAAATAATAATATTACTGGGTATATTTATCTTGACGCTCCAATACATCCCCTTATTTCTTCTCTTCTTTTCTCGAAATAATTCACGCATTTGAAGAATGTTATCTGAGCAAGAGCATTTATAGGAAACTTCGAGCTCCTTTAAGGACTTCATTTATGCACTCTGATAGATTTGTCGTCATCCACCCATATATGAATCCTCCATCATGTGCTTGAGTCCATTGCTCTAAACTAATGTTGTCAAAAAAACTCAGACAGCTCTGATTTATTCCTTTTATATCTTCAATTGCTTTATTGAACTTCTGAATTTGAAACTGACACTCAGCACGATAAACATAATTTTTCAATGAATTAAATAGGTACTTTTTATTAAAGTTGCTGACGATATGTTGTAAGCAGAAACGATGGTGACATTTCGGTCTCGTCCAACCATTTGCTGGGTTGTTCATTGCTGCAATTATACCAGCATGTCGATCTAAAATTAAACACACATCTTCGTGTATTACAATTTCTCTTAGGTGTTTCAGGAACTATCCCCATGAGTCTGCGAACTCTTCATCAGCAACGACAAATACAAGTGGAAAAAGATGGCTGTTCGAGTCAACTGATGTAGCAATCAACAATTTCCCTCTATATTTGCCTTACAAGTGTGTACCATCTATCTAAATTATCGGCCGACATTTATTAAAAGATTTTATACAAGGACCAAATGCCCAAAATACAGAAGTGAGGATAACATGGCCTTCAGTAAGCATTTCTTTCACTCTCCACTCTACACTTGTTCTAGGATTGGTCTGCTTAACCATATACAACCACCTAGGTAACAATTTGTAAGACTCATCCCAATCACCAAACATTTTAGCCAACGCTTTTCTTTTACCCTCCCATACCTTATGGTAAGGAACATGATATTCAAACTTTGATTTGATGTCGGACTGCAGTTGTGCCACACTGATAGATGGTTTTTCTCTTACGGCATCACAAAACTCTGGTACAATCATTGATGAATCCAATTGTACATGACTTTGACTTAGTTTTGAATAAAAACATGTATGCTGCTCATCGTACTTAGTGATCTCGAACAAGCCATGCGATTTTTTCTTTATTGCACGAAGTCTCCACTTGCAACCTTCCTCCCACTTCTTACACCGAATTGTCCAAATCGTCGGTGTCAATTCAACAACCTCATATGGTGTGTGACATTTTATTGCAAAACATTTGACCGCGTGTTGTAGCATTTCTTTTTCTTGACAAATCATCCCTTTATACAATTGAGTATTTGTCAACATCCACAGGGGCTACAATTGGGTCATGTTCTCGAATGCTATCCAGTATATTCATATCCAAATCATTGAATGTATCTGAAAGTATCTCATGCTCACGACCATCGAAATCCAACTCTTCAAATTCATCATCCATTTCAGTTTGAAGTCTCTATACACGTTGTTAGCCCCCATATCTTCATTATCACATGGCGATGCAACTGACTCCGAATCAGGATCAATACATTCAGTTGGATCTTCAAACTGGCTAAATGATGTATTCAAGTTTATATCCACCCCTATCCTATTTACATTTACATACAAATGCACTAAATTCGGCAATGACATTACGATTGAGAACATCAAGTTCATAGCTTGTGCATTCAAAATAGGGAATGACATAAACATTATTGATCCTGATGGTTCTAGGTTAGGATGTCTATATATTATATCTATCTTATTTGTTCCTATATCTACACTAAGTGACATTCCAACCATTTGAATGAATTGTTCAAATACAATTCCACTGTTCACATTTATGCTAAAAACTCCTACTTGGTGGTTGGTCATAGTCAACTCCATCAATACCATCAATCATATTATCTTTGTAAACAACAAAAATCCCAAGCATTTGCCCGCCATTTTCTTAAAAAAAATCAAAAAAACAAAAAAAAAGACAAATATCAACTTTTTGTATTATATTTTTTATAAGAAGTATATTAAAAAATATTAAACTTTTTAAAAAAATCACAATAATTTTATATTATACTTTTTATAAGAAGTATCATCATAAGAATAAACTAAACTTTTTTAAACTAAGCTACAGCTTGTTACTATCACAATAATTTTGTATTAAACGTAAAATATCACTTTTTAAACATAACATAAAACTAAACTTTTTAAAACTATATTAAACTGTTAAACCTAAAAAAACAATACTAAAATTATAGAATAATCATTAAAAAAAACGACAAATAAATAAAATTAATTAATTGATTATTCAATTAAAATTATATTAAAAATTAAACATTCTATGGTAGACATCATATAAGGAATAAAAATGATATATTTAGAATAAACAAATATTAAAAACAAAAAACTACTAATAATAAAAGTTAAAGTTCAACTACCAATTCGACGGTAGTTCTTTTTTCCTTCATAGTGCACGTTCCCCCTTTTTTCCTGTTATTTGTTACTGGCAACAAAACAAAAAATTAAAAAAATAGAATCTATAAAAAATATAATTAAATATAAGAACAAAAATAAAATTTATAATTATTCTTAAAAATAAAAATTTAGTAGAGTAAAGAACTAATATAGTTTGTGATCAAGGGAGAAGTGTGGGAACAATTTATATCAAACAAAATAGAAGAAGAGAAATGGAAATGGAAAGTACTGAGTAAAAAATGGGAGGAGAGGGATTAATAGAAGAGGAAAATGGAAACGGAAAGCAGTGAGAAAAATGGGAGAAAGGGATTTAGAGAGAAGAAGCAGAGGATTTCGAAAATGGCAAAGGCAAAGATGTGATCTGAGAATGGTTGGGGGCTGTTTAAAATCACATAGGTCGAGTGTTGAACACTCGACCCATGGAGTTTGAAATTAAAAGCGGTGGTTGGGGCAGCATGACAACCCTTATTAAAGCTGCCGATTCAGTTCA
>NC_052357.1:1310777-1422132 GCF_009727055.1 Benincasa hispida | reverse complement strand
AGCAGCGGCAGAGATGGGACGACTCAGCTTGTCGAGGGTTGAACTTTCGACTTATGTAGGTCGAATGTTCAACATTCAACAAGTTTCCAAGCAAAGTATCGTCGAGTTCTCAACCCTCGACATCCACCTTCGTCGAATTCTCAACCCTCGATATCTAGCCTCAACAGACAAAACTACCCCAAATCTCTAATTAGTTTTAAAACAACCATATTTTTCTAATAAGTTTTTAAATCTACAATATTCAAATAAAAGATCCGAAAATAGTGAGATCAACAAATATAATCAATAAAATTAATTGTTATTATAAATATTATACAATATAGATGCCTATCCCAACCATATGTCCTTAAATATGTTACTCCATGTGTCACAAATTTATACATGGTTAGTGTCCTAATAGCCACATTCTACATGTCAATTCTCCTATAAATAGTGGTCATTTATGCATTTTGTAGGATGGAGGAAATTATCCTAATAGCCACATCCTACATGTCAATTCTCCCACATATATATTTATTATTTTATATTCTTTTTCTATTTATTATATTATATATTATTATTATATTTATTTATTATTATATTATATTTTTCATATCCGTATTCCTGTTGTGCTCCCCAATTTTACAACACGTTATCAGCACGAGCTCTTGTCATTTTTCCCGCTAAAGGTAGGTTCTAAAGGTATGTCGATTTTTTTCTCTTCGTTATAATTAATAAATTTAATGTTATTTTGCATATTCAATATTTATTAAATTTCTAACATAAGTACAACATTTATGATAGTGTTGCCATGACAAATCTCATAAAATTAGAATTTGCCGCCCTTGATATTAACGACAATAATTATTTGTCATAGGTACTTGATGTCGAAATCCACTTGGATGCTATGAATCTTGGAGAGACTATTAAAGAGGGAAATATGACATACAATCAGGACAACGCAAAAACTATGATTTTCCTTCGTCATCATATCCACGAGGGATTGAAAATGAAGTATCTTACAATAAAAGATCCCCGTATCTTGTGAAAAAATATAAAAGAGAGGTATAATCATCAAAAGATAGTTATTCTTACTAAAGCTCGTTATGAGTGGATGCATTTGAAGCTACAAGATTTTAAATTAGTAAGTGATTACAATTTCGCATTATCTAAAATTAGTTCAAAATTGTTGTTATGTAGAGAAAAAATTACTGATGTTGATATGTTAGAGAAGACATTTTCTACATTTCATGTCTCGAATATGCTCCTGTAGCAGTAATATCGAGATAAAGTTTTAAACAGTATTATGAACTAATTTCATGTCTTCTCGTGGCCGAATAAAATAACGAGTTATTGATGAACAACCACGAATCTAGACCAACCGAAACAACACCATTCCCTGAAGTGAATGCTGTGAATTTTAATAATAATCGTGGTCGAGGTTGTGACCATGGCAGAGGAAGAAATATTATTTTCGTGGTGGTCGTTCTAATCATTTAAATTTCAAAAGAACCACACAAAATGATGATCATAAAGGAAAATCTCCACAAGATAAAAGTTCAAAAAGTGTTGAAAATAAATGTTTCCGATGCGGAATGACTGGGCATTGGTCACGTACCTGTCGTATGTCAAAACACTTAGTTAACCTCTATCAAGTCTCTCTGAAAGAAAAAGAGAAAAATGTGGAAGCAAATTTTGCATATTAGGATAATGATATATTTGACCCATCCCATATGACAAATTTGGATGTGGCAGACTGTTGGGGTTGATGCCCTAAAGTCTCGTGTCCTGTAGTTTATAAATAGTTTGTATGAATGCTTGTGTTGTATAATATATGATATTTTACTTCACATCTTGTATTTTGCTCAGTTTCACGTTTTATTTGTTTTACCACAAACCAATAAACATAACATCCTTGGTTATTTGTATGTAACTCAAGAATGTATATGGTGACATACAAGTGGATCATGTCTTGAGTGATAACCAAAATGGTCTGTAGTATATGGAAATAGGATGGAAACCTTATCCTGGTAATGCTACGGATGCGACCCGCTTTGTGAAATGGTCACAATTGTGATGACTTGTCACAGATGGTCTGATCCTGATCATTCGTGTTGGGGACATATGAGCGGGGGCGTCCTATACAAAGAGTTTGTATAAGACCTGACCACGAAGTGTTAACGTCTCATTATATAACATCGTTCATGTCACACCCCGTACCAGATTATCCTCTTAACCTGAACGGAATGGTGACTGTAGCAGTTACTAACCCTTTTATTGGCACTTACTGCCTATCTTACCTGTTAAATAATACTCAAACCCTGAATACATACATATTAACTCAGAACTTTACACATTTACATCACAGGGTTTCGCAGCATTGTTTATACATGGATATTATAACCTAGTGAGCCCCATCAAGAATACTAGTCACTAGACAGACACATGTGTACTAACTAATACAGGTCTTCAATACGCTTCCTTCAACCTATTTCTTTGAGTGGCAGAGCAGAATAGAATAGTCCTTTGGGAACTGAACGCTACCTGAAAAAGAAAAACATTCGAAAACGTGAGCTGGAAGCCCAGTGAGTGACTTAATAAAAATATAATTCTCATGCTTAAAACCAAAAGGTACCTGAAAAAGAAAAACATTCAAAAACGTGAGCTAGAAGCCCAGTGAGTGACTTAATAAAAATATAAATCTCATGCTTAAAACCGAAAGCTTGAGAACATAATATTGAAACTAGAGTATACCAAGCAAACATATACATAAAACCTTTAAAACCACCATTAACATCATTATTCCTCAGTTGAGAACGAGTATACATCGCTCTAGCTCCCAACATCTGTTATTAGCTAAGAGACCCATACCTCGGCTTCTCATTCAGACCTGTCTATGTGCTCATGGAGTTTTCTATGTACCGTCAACACCTTAGGTACATTTATTCAGATTCCTTCCTTACCTTTGGTATCTGGCTCACTCAAGCTATCAAGTTCTCAAAAAGCATTTAAAGAATAGTTCTCAAATATGGCATAGAAAACTCTTTAGGATACCTTCCCTACCTTCAGTATCCCTTTCAGTATATTTAGGAATACTAACGCATGTACTTTGACAATCTTAGGTATTTAAAGCATAGTACATCAAGCTTCATACGACCTTAGCTTTAACCCTAACGCATGCTTCATACTTTGCAAAATAAAATCATGTTGAACTAGCTTGTAAAACTATTAGCATGCGTAGATATGGGAAACATACTTGGAAAACTTATACATTAGTAACATCTTGCGTTGATAAACATTCATAAGCATTAGCAATTCCAAAACTATCCTTCTAGCCTAGAAGAAGATATGACTATCTTTATCCTTAGTTGAGAGTGAATTATCAGATCTAACTCTCAATGCAACCTTAATCGAGGAGAACCCTTTCGCTCAATCCCTCGACGTCATATTCCCTACGTGCACGTGGTTATAACTGAGTATCGTCATACCTTAGGTACTTGACTAGGATACCTTCTCATTGTCCTTCAGTATCTTTAGGATACCTTCTCTTGTTCTTCAGTATCCGTCATATAACTAGTCATAAACATTTAGTTAAAAGGATACCTTCTCATTGTCCTTCAGTATCTGTCATATAACTAGTCATAAACAATTAGTTGAAAGGATACCTTCTCATTGTTCTTCAGTATCCGTCATATAACTAGTCATAAACATTTAGTTGAACACTAAAGATTAGTGCTCAAATCATCATACTAATTCATCCATCATACTGGTTCATCATAAAAATGGAGTTACTTAAACATACTGAAAGTATTTGGACAAGATAACATATCTAAATCATGTCAATTCCATGGAAAACATGCTTTACTTAGCATGAGAAACCGTTTCACAAATATGTTGCTTGGCAATTCATTTAAACACTTAGCATGGGAAATATCTTCAAGAATTCTTAGTTTCTAAATCATTAAAACAGTAAATCATCACATGGTCACTCACAGCTCGTTGGCCTCTTAACGGGTTATACGCCTCTCCTAGTTTTTCTTGGCTTGAAAGGACATAATTCTCGGTTAAACTACTTAGAATTCTTAGCAAAATACCTCAAATAGTTCATTTACTAATGCAACTTTCATCATCAAAGACAACTTTACTAGCGAGATTCTCCTCATGAGCGAGATTCTTCTTATGAGCGAGATCAAGCTTTTCCTAGCGATACTCCCTTACCAGTGATACCACGGATACCAGCGATACTCACCTTACCAGCGATACCAGCAATACTCAGCCTAATTTCTAGCGAGATTCAGCCCAATTTCTAGCGAGATTCCCTTCTAGAGTGAGATCCTCATTACAAAATCTCTGCTATAATCTCCACGGATGAGTTATTTGCTTGTTCCTCTCAAGCAGCTAATCTGCTTATGCACAGATTCTCTGTTCACTTAAAATTTAAGCTCAAAATTCCTCGTCGTTTTAATCTGGAGATTCAAAACTTCATCGTTGGCCCCAATTCAAGCAGCTGCCTTTCAACAATTTCCAGTTCAAACTTCAAAATTATATAACTCGATTTCCAGGCCTCATCTTAAAAAGTTCCATTCTACAAAGTTGTTCATAACTGAGTTAACAATATTACTTGAAATTTTTAGCTCAAAATGCTTCGTAATTCGTTCTGGAGCTTCAATTATTCCCTGATGGCCTAGATTCACCTGAGAAACGAACCCTTCATATTTATTTTGCCACTCCGGCCTTATTCTGGCGAGTTTTCCTTCCAGCAGCCCAACCACAGAAAATAGACATAGAGCTTTCGAATGCCATAGAATTACACAAATAGCCTAAGTAGTTTGTCCAAACCGACCTAATGAATTCGTCCTTCTTGCTTATATTACCGCCCAAAATCCAGCATGAACCCTCCTTGTGCCACTTGGCCCACTATTGGTGATGAAGGCTAGGATTTAGCAAAAATCCTTTTTCTAACTTCACTCACAATATTACTTCAGCACTACATCTTATTAGATGGCATGGTCTCATTCATATGCTTATTATGCATTCCATCATCAAGCATGACCTTCCTTAGCCTAGCCGGGTTTTGTCCTACTTTTACACCTAGCTACCCAAGAGCCTATTTCTTCTTACTTCTTTCTTCTACCCTTCCTAAGGCATGGCTTCATTTAGCTCATTAGAAGATATCATATTACTTACTCTTACTTGAAGTAATTAGGGTTTGGGTTTTATAATTCATGACAAAGACTTCACTTCACTAGGATGACCATAGGTAACATGACCTCAATCCTGAGTGAGTTAAGAACTCCTGCCATTGAGGGCGGTCCTTTGATTTGTATGGGTGCGAGTGGCCAAGTCACCGATTCAAACCTACCATTTTGGGGATTCGTCTAATTTGGGAGCTGGAAACTCAGCTACATAGGATGGAATTCACTCCTTCCTCAAAGTAGGGGTAAGTAGATAGATAGCTCCCTTAAGAACTGTTCCAAGGCTTGAACGATGTGGCGCCACACACCTTCTCTTGGCCCGAGAGGTGTTCACACATAGTTAGACTATGTTGTATTGTTCGTTAGAGGAATCAATGGTACTTAAGAAGTGAGATGTAACTACAGGGGCAAAACGGTAAATTGGCCTAGCTATACTTACGAGCATCTGTGAAGGGTCACTGTACTCATGATTAGTTATATCTGATGGACACAGAAATATATCTGTGGTAAGAAGAGTTCAGCTGTGGGTTTTTAGTGGAATGCTTGACAGTTAACGGATGGTGGATCTCGTGGCTAAAGAGTTTAGTCAGCTATTCATGGACCGTTGGAGCTTCGAGCCACAGGTCCATTAGGTCCCTTGGGTAGTTTGGATAAAGTCAAGAATCAGTGTTTGGGTCAGTTTGAAATGTTCAAATTGACAAGAGGAAGTTCGATTATATATGCTATAATTGGACGGGTTAATTATATATGATATAATTGGCTAACTATATGAGATACATTATTGGGGGAAATTAGATATAAATATGATTTATATCAAGTAGAGGAGAAATTACTATAGTAGATATGTGATATCAAACTATAAGGTAAGAATATAATATGATTATATTTATTAATTATATGATAATTGGCCTAAAATTTCTCTCAGACATGCGTTAGTGGGAGCAGCTGCGTCGGTTGTTGTAACCGAAGAATAAAATGAAATTTTGTTTCATTTTGCAAAAGTTCTAAAGGTTCGAAAAATTTTGGCATCGGTGTGGAAATGTTAAACGATCGCATAGTCGAGAGCCTGTACGATAGTCGCTCAGCACCTAAATGATCGCACACCTCGCGCCTCAATGATCCACGCTAGTTGCTAAACGATCGGATAGCTTTTCTAGACGATCATATAGTGTGACTTGTTTTCTAAACAATCGTCTACCTTTTATTAAAAATTCGTTTAGTAAGACCTACACGATCGTGTAGCTTCTTTTAAACGATAAACACTTAGCTATACGATAGCTTCCTTTTCTCTCCCACTTGCTTATCGTCTATACGATTAGTTCTTTCTCCAACCTCTACCAAACTCATCAAAGACCACACTTTGGATTCTCACTCCGAGAATACCAAGGGCTCCATTTTGGTGGTGTCGTCCTTGCTGCATTCACTTGTTCGTGATTGATCATGCTGCTGCAGCCGACGTATTTGCTGGGTGATAGAGATCGCGCGTAGAGGTCTTTCGCTACATTTGAGTTCCAAAGCTTGAAGAGCGTCTTCAACTAGTATGAGAACTCTTTCCCTTATTCTTTAGTGTTCAAAGCACGCCGTTAATTATTGTTTATTTTCATAGCTATATGTTAGAATGTATATGTTGTATTTCGGTCATGGTGAAATAGGAAAGATCCGACTGCACTCATGGATGCTCTTCGTTAAGAGATCCTTCGATTGGTATCAGAGACAGGTTTTGATATTCCAATTTCATTGTTGCAACGAATTACATATACGTTCTTGGTGGGTGCATTTCTACTTTGTTTAATCATTAAATGATTGTGGATGTGCGGATTAATGGATGTTTTCGTGGATGTTAGCCTCGGTTTGATTTAATTCTTTTACATTTGTGGTTGTTTGTAAAGGCCCCTGCGTTTTTGGGCATTAATAAGTAATTCAAAGTCTGTTTGAGTCTTGAGTCGTTCGTGAAGAAGATCGGAGCAAGCATTGCAGTTCTTCAAGGAATGAGACGATCAAGGGCTGATCGCGTCGTGTAGACGATGAGGTAAGCGATCGCTAAGTATCGGGTCGTGTAGACGATGGGATGCTCGCGTATCATTTCACGTGCACGCTGGGCGATTTCCTACCTTTGGAGTTTACTACACGATAGAGTCCTCCTGGCGGTTCAAGACCCAGACCGCCTATGAACCAGTTCGCTCAATGAAAAATGTAATAGATAGGGTTATTTCATTCTGGTTTTTGTAAAGGCTCATCCGAGTCCATTAATCCTTAGTTTAATACATGCGATGTATGTTTCTTATATGTCATATGGTATGCACATATAGTCAATCCCACCTTAGGTTATGCAATGATCATGCATCATCTCTTTATTGTAATTGTTATAATTTAGAGAAGCATTATTTAATTATGTAAGTACATGCTCATGCATTATATAATATAAGAGTTATATTTATGCATGCATAAAAAACATTAACATGCATCATCTTTATATTATAATTGTTATGATATAAGGATGAATCAAAGCATGTTTGCTTGGTTATTATGTGTTATATAAAAGTTATGTATAGTAATGACCGGACATTGCATGAAGCATGACACATAGGTTTCTTTATAACGTTATAAACACCTCGTTGTGCGCAATGGGTTTTTAGTTGTTTCTTTTTAAAAGTTAAAGAGAAATTAGAACTAAAAGAAATAAGAAAGTCATGCATGCTCACTTAGGTAATTTGTGGTTTTAAAGTGTTTAGAACTTGGATCATATAGACCTAAGATCACGGTTCTAATATGATTAGCAACCCTAAGGTTTTAATCTTTTAATCAATTTAATAGGATTAAATTGGCTAATAAAAGGTTAAAGTGTAGCAAATCTATCTATAAGGGACCTTTTGTCAAAGGCGGGTTCTGTCTAGGCTAGGTATTTTAAATTGACAGAAATTAACATCCCTAATCTGGGCACTTACCTAAAATGGTGAAATTAGATAGATTTGATGCATGCATGAATGTTAAGGAAATCCATTAAAGTGTTTAAATGTGACTACTTGAATTGTTCATATTTCTAGACAAACGCTGTTTATGAACGGGAATTAAAAAGAGCGACTTAGACTAAAATCAGTAGCTGAATTTTCAGGTTAATGGACCCCTAGGTAGAACATTCGGTGGAGGTACTTAGGACATAAGATGCTTCACTTAAACCTTTTACGTTTCTTCCTAAATAGTCCACACCGTGAGATCTACCCTCGGCCTCGAGGCACCTTTGACGTGTCCCCCTAACGGATGGTGTTTGGGTAGGTCAATATCAAGGTGGATGTAGAAAGTGTTCATAGTAAGTGGAAGCGAGAAGTGCGACAGTATATCCCTCGGTCTCCCTGGTTAGGTTGAATAAAGTTACTGTGCTTCACCTCGAGGCACCCTGGGAGTGTCCCCCTAAAGGATGGCAATTTTGCACGTTTCTTTATTTGATCTCTTGTAAAAGGATTAGGTAACTTAGTCTCTTGTCCTAATCTGCTTCTTTCCTATGGTGGGCTCATTAGGGCGGGACTCTGACACCGAAAGCAAGGGGTCATACTTACACAGAATTGTTAAAGGTTAACAGTACTGGACCAAAAAATGGTGGTTGTTAGGTTAAGTTCCAAGAGTTGGTTCTGCCTAATGGTTGAGAATGTCTCATCCCAGCGAAAGGGTAACTGATCACCCCACTAATGAAGTTTTGTCTTACCTCACTGAGGCATCATTGCAAAATAGAAGTTTGTAACTTAGGGTACTTGAAACTATTTTGCAAAAATGATTGTTTTAAAAGTTGTTTAGCAAAATCTAATAAAGTTTTGTTTGTATTTTCAACAACAACTCTTTAAAATGGCAACAACCACGTTGGCTTTGTTAAGCATCGAAAAACTAACTGGCGATAATTTTGCAACATGGAAACACATGATCACGATGATCCTAATCATCAAGGATCTCATGTTCGCTCTCACGGAGGCCTGTCCTCCTATTCCAGCTCCAAATTTCGCTCAAAATGTTCGGGAGGTATACAAGCGATGGACACAGGGGAATGAGAAGGTCGGAGCCTACATCTTGGCAAGTTTTTCTGAAGTCTTGGCCAAGAAACATGAGCCTATGGTCTCAATGCATGAGATCATGGAGTCCCTGTGGGGGATGTTTGGACAACCGTCTGAATAGTTTATGCATGAGACTTTTAAATACATATTCAACTCCAAAATTGAAGAAGGCACCTCTGTTCATGAACATGTGCTTAACATGATGGTCCACTTTAATGTGGTGGAGTTGAATGGGTCTACCATCGATGAGGGCAGCCAGATTAGCATAATCCTGTGTTCATTGCCGGAGAGCTTCCTGCACTTTGTTAGCAATGTGATTCTTAACAAAGTGAAATATAACCTTACAACTCTCCTCAACGAGTTGCAGACCTACCAATCTTTACTGAAAAGTAAGGAGAGGAAGAAGGGTGAAGAAAATGTTGCTTCATCCTCCAGGATGTTCCATAGAGGTTCGACCTCAAGAATGAAGTCTGCACCTTCTACTTCTAACTCTGTAAAGGGGAAGACGAAGAAGGGTGGTAAGGGAAAAGGGAAGGCACCTACTAACCCACCGCTTGTCGCCCCAAGGAGGCGTCCATCGGTTGAAAAGGAAAGTTTTTCCACTACAACCAAGATGAGCACTGGAAGAGGAATTGTCTTCGGTATCTGAAAGAGAAGAAAGCAGCCAAGGCTAAGGCCAAGACCGATAAAGTTAAATATGATTTACTAGTTCTTGAAACCTGTTTAGTGGAGAATAATGATTCAGCCTTGATAATTGATTCGAGTGCCACTAACCACGTTTGTACTTCTTTTCAGGGGATTAGATCTTGGCAGCAGTGCGAGGCTGGTGAAATGACGATGCGGGTAGGCACCGGGCATGTCGTCTCAACTGTGGCAGTGGGAGGGCTCCAGTTAGCTTTGCATAATATGTTTCTTGTTTTGAATGGTGTATATATTGTTCCCGAACTAAAGAGAAACATTATTTCTGTAAAGTGTTTATTGCAATATAAATATACTATCTTTTTTAATGTGGATAAAACGTTTATTCATAAAGATGGTGTTTTTATTTGTACTATAAATTTGGAATCGAATTTATATGTGCTAAGGCCGTTAGTCATTAATTCCCCTCATAATACTGAATTGTTTAGAACTGTCGTAACTCAATCAAAACGTCGATGTATTTCTCCAAAAGAAAATGCCCATCTTTGGCATCTATGTTTAGGGCACATAAATCTCAATAGGATTAAGAGATTGGTGAAGAATTAACTTCTAAGTGAGTTAGAAGAAAATTCTTTACCAGTGTGCGAGTCTTGCCTTGAGGGTAAGATGACTAAACGACCTTTTACTTGAAAAGGTTATAGAGCCAAAGAGCCTCTTGAGTTAGTACATTATGACCTTTGTGGTCCTATGAATGTGTGAGCCCGAGGTGGCTACGACTATTTATCAGTTTTACTGATGATT
Source organism: Benincasa hispida (assembly GCF_009727055.1). Lineage (NCBI taxonomy): Eukaryota > Viridiplantae > Streptophyta > Magnoliopsida > Cucurbitales > Cucurbitaceae > Benincasa > Benincasa hispida. The sequence goes on along the minus strand of NC_052357.1, from coordinate 1,411,478 downwards.
GCTCCAGGTACGAGTATGTTTATCTTATGCAACAGAAATTTGAATCCTTTGAAAAGTTCAAAGAGTTCAAGGTTGAAGTTGAAAACGCATTGGATAGACGGATTAAAGTACTTTGATCGAATCAAGGTGGAGAGTTTTTGAACTCAGCATTCCAGGACTATTTGATAGAACATAGAATCGTTTCCCAACTCTCAACACTGGGTACACCTCAGCAGAATGGTGTAGCGGAGAGGAGAAATAGAACCTTGTTGGGCATGGTTCGCTCGACGATGAGTTACGTTTCCTTATCGGACTTGTTTTGGGGTTTCGCAGTGGAGGCTGCGATATACATACTCAACTGTGTTCCCTCCAAGAGTGTTGCAAGAACACTTCTGGAGTTATGGAACGGGTGTAAAGCTAGTTTACGTCACTTTCACATTTGGGATTGCCTTGCACATGTGCTTGAGGCTAATCCCAAGAAGTTTGAACCACGGTCAAGGTTATGCATCTTTGTAGGCTACCCCAAAGGTACACGAGCGAGTTATTTTTATGATCCGACGAAAAATAGGGTGTTTGTTTCAACGAATGCTACTTTCCCGGAGGAGGATCATATAAGGGACCACAGTCCATGAAGTAAAGTCATGTTGCGTGAGCTTTTCAATGAAACTATTGAAACTTCAATAAGAGTTGTTGAAGAGCCTGCTACATCAGCAAGAGTTGTTGATGGAAGTTCATCTAATAGGTCGATTCCATCTCAAGAGTTAAGGGAACCTCAACATAATGGGTGTTGGGGTTGATGCCCTAAAGTCTCGTGTCCTATAGTTTGTAAACAGTATATACAAACATCTGTGATTGTTAATATACTTCACGTCTTGTTGTTTTGCTCGATTATTTGTTTTATTTACTTTACCACAAACCAAAAAACATAAACTCCCTAGTTATTTGTATGTGACTCAAGCATGTATGTGGTGACATACAAGTGGATCATGTCTTGAGTGATAACCAAAATGCTTTGTACTATATGGATATAGGAGGGAAACCTTATCCTGGTAATGCTACGGACGCGACCTGCTTTGTTCAATGGTCGCAAGTGTTATGACTTTCCATAGATGGTCTGATCCTGATCATTCGTGTTAGGGACATGCGAGTGGGGGCGTTCTATATAAAGAGTTTGTATAAGACCTGACCACGAAGTGTTAATGTCTCGTTATATAACACCGTTCATGACAGAGACTTCACTTCACTAGGATGACAATAGGTAACATGACCTCAATCTTGAGTGAGTTAGGAACTCCTGCCATTGAGGGCGGTCCTTTGATTTGTATGGGTGCGAGTGACCAAGTCGTCGATTCAAACCTACCATTTTGAGGATACGTCTGATTTGGGAGTTAGGAACTCAACTACACAAGATGGAATTCACTCCTTCCCTGAGGTAGGGGTAAGTAGACAGATATCTCTCTTAAGGGCTGATTCTGGGGCTTGAACGATGTGGCACCACACACACCTTCTCTTGGCCCGAGAGGTGTTCACACATAGTTGGACTATGTTGTATTGTTCATTAGAGGAATCAGTGGTACTTAATGAGTGAGATGTAACTACAAGGGCAAAACGGTAAATTGGCCCAGCTGTACTTACGAGCATCTGTGAAGGGTCATCGTACTCATGATTGGTTATATCCAATGGATACAGAAATATATCTGTGGTAAGAAGAGTTCAGTTGGCTGTTGGTCTTTAATGGAATCACTGATAGTTAACGGATGGTGAATCTCGTGGCTAAAGATTTTATTCAGCTATTCATGTACCGTTGGAGCTTCGAGCCACAGGTCTATTAGGTCACTTAGGTAGCTTGGATAAAGTCGAGAACCAGTGTTTGGGTTAATTTGAAATGTTCAAATTGACAAGAGGAAGTTCAATTATATATGATATAATTTGACTGGTTAATTATATATGATATAATTGTCTAAATGTATGAGATACATTATTTTAGAGGAAATTAGATATAAATATGATTTATATCAAGTAGAGAAAAAATACTATAGTAGATATATGATATCAAACTATAGAATATAAATATAATATGATTATACTTATTAATTAATTAAATTAATTGATTAATTATTTAATAATTAACCAATTAATTGACGTTTGAAGGTGAGAACATAGGGCCGCGAAGGTTAAGATATCCGGTGGGTTAAAGTTTGAAAATCATTTTCATTTTAGAATTAATTCAGTCATGCTTTTGATATCCCGCGCCCAAAAAGAAACCGTTAAAAAGAGATCACGAGAGCATATACGATAGAATCTCATTCGTCTAAACGATCGTCTAGTTCACGCGTTCTCTAAACGATTGTATACCTCTTTCATAAACGATCGTTCAGTTTTTCCTAAATGATCGTGTAGTTCTACTATACGATAAGCATCTCTACTATACGATAGCAGAGTTCTTCTCGTGCGCGCTTGTCGTCTACACGAAGTCTTCTCCTCCGTCCTCTACCAAACTCACCAGAGCCCAATCTTTGGGTTTTTGATGCCAAGGATAATTGGGTTTCCCTTGTGGTGGTGTTGTCCCATCGGCCTTGTTCGTGTACGTTCGGATCGTGTAGTAACAGTTGATAGACTCGCCGGGTGCTGGTAGATCGGTTGGAGTTTTCCGCTGCTTTGGGTCCACGCATACAAAGACCGTCTTCCTCTGGTATGAACCCTTTTTCTATATGTTTTATTGTATTCTAAGCATGCCATTGATGGATTTAATTTGCATAACTGTTAGTATGGAATGTATATCGTTGAGGATCCGTTATCTGGGTTTCACCAAAATCCTTGCTATGGTAGCAGATGACGACGTTGAGGATCCGTTGTCTTATCAGAAGGCAATAGAGGATGTTGGCCAGGATGAATAGGTCAAGACCATGGATCTCGAGATGGAGTTGATGTACATCAACTCGGTATGGGATCTTATAGATCAACCTGATGGGGTAAGACCTGTAGGTTGTAAATGGATCTACAAGCGCAAACAGGGTACTGATGGGAAGGTACAGACCTTCAAGGCTCAACTTGTGGCAAAGGATTATACATAGGTAGAGGGAGTCGACTATGAGGAGACTTTGTCGCCTGTTACCATGTTAAAGTCGATCCGCATCCTCCTGTTCATTGCAGCTTATTATAATTATGAGATCTGGCAAATGGACGTCAAGACGACCTTTTTGAATGGCAATCTTGAGGAGACCATTTACATGGTGCAACCCAAGGGATTCATAGCCCAAGGTCAAGAGCAAAAGGTTTCCAAACTGAATCGGTCCATTTATGGACTGAAATAAGCATCTCGATCTTGGAACATACGGTTTGATACTGCGATCAAGTCGTATGGCTTTGACTAAAATGTTGATGAACCTTGGGTCTACAAGAAGATCATCAATGCTTCATTAGTCTTGTTAGTATTGTACGTAGACGATATTGATGATCGTATTTATGAAGTGGAAATATGGATGATATGCGTTTGCACTTAAGTTTCCCCAGTGAAATTCAACTGTAAATTCCTCTGAGTTTTCTGGTAAGTCCAGGGTCGAACACAGGGACTTGTGAAAATAGGTTATGTTGGTAATTTTGATGAAAACTTTGCGGTAACCAAGTAAATAAATAAGCGTTGGGTTTGTTGTTTGCTTTGATGAAAAAGAAATAAATAAAGGTGGCGGATTTGAGAAAAGATAGTTGCGTTCATAGATGCAATGAGTATGAGATGAACGGGTTGAGAAGATCTTTAGCTAACGGTACTGGGGAATGCGTCAGACTATGCGATCATGTTACAACCATGCACAACAAGTCATTTTCCAATGTAAATGTGATGCTCCTAAATCTAGGATGCATGTGTTGAATGCAAAATGTCCATAGAGCTCATCCCTAAGTCTTTACTCTTGTCCTATGCGATGATGCAAAATGCATGAAAGCAAGGTGACCGCATACAATTATATTCTATCTCTAGGATACATGCGATGCGTTGATAACAAATAGTGCTCATTCCTAAGCACCTATCTCTCGTTTATGCATTCTAATCTGGCTCTTCCGAGTCTAGATTCTAACCTGACCTTCCTAAGTCTAGATCCTGTCCTTAGACTACCCTCCCGAGTATCTCTAATGGACGAATGAAGTATACATAAACAAGATAATCGCAAAGAATGAAGATTCCCTAGTTGTGCTAGCTAAATGCTTCTCAACCCATTCAACTGATTTAGCTACTCATGAGTGAATAACAGAGAGTGAACAGATATAGAGAAAGAAATTCCATTCTTATAAATAATTTGAGTACAAGATGACAATGGAAAGTAAAGGTAGAGAGCCTGGTAGAAATTCCTTGCTGATTGAGGCTTCTGAAATCTCTATTCTGATCTAAAGATGTTCCCGCTTGCGCAGGCATCGGCCCTCTCTCTGTCCTTGGAGCTTCTGGCGCCCTCCCAAGCTTACCGGAACGATCTATCGGCACAACTTCTTCCCTCACGTCCGCCGTAAAATGAAAGAAAACTAAGAACACAGACGTGCGACTTCGAGAACAAAAGATTGTAAAAATGGTGAACCCCTTTTCTGAAGAATGCACTTGGTATTTATAGAGCATCCATGGTGAAAGGCGGCTTCTCTCTCCTTGTTGTACAGATGGGACAGCTTTAATTCCTGACTGATGCGCCACATAATTTTCACCGATAAAGCTGAATGTACTTTACCGTTATCAGTTGTCAACTTAATTTGGATTCGATTGTTATCAGCTTTCTATCCCATCATTCTTAATTATCCTTTCACCCGGATGCGCCCACCATGTTGTGCTGACCAAGTTGCGTCGATCCTTCTCGGGTGAATGTTTGCAAGCACAATCAACGCAAAGCCTTGCGGTGAAGTTGCGCTCGACCAATGATTTCCTATGATTGCAATTTTGCATTGCATTAACGTAGATTCTGCACAAAAATACAATGATCAACTGTTCTAATGCGCTGAATGCATGCGACTGCAATATTATAGAATTTATGCTTAATGGACGCAATTTAACATATTTCATCAACGCCATCCAACATTGTTTAAGAACTTAGTACTATGATAACGTGCATTTCTGCCTGTTATCATACCCCAAAATTTAAACAATGCTTGTCCTCAAGCATAAGCTAAAGATTCCTTTAGCAAGTCAACCGCAAAGTTCTTTTCCTAGATTTCTCAAGAATACTTTGTTCAAATCCTATATACCAGAATTTTCTTAAGTCTTATTCAAGTCTCTTCTTAAAATATTTCTAAGACCTAGGGACTGCAAGCTTACCATTCAAATGGACTTTACTAAATTCCGAAACATCGCATGATTTATTTCAAAAAAGAAAATTTTCTTCCGGGGTGTCAAATGATTTTATCCTTGCATAAAAATTTTCTTCATTGCTTATTTTTCTTTGACCTTGTGCTGATCCAAGTGCCTTGCCTTCGTTTTGGCTTGCCCCCACGTGTGTCATACGGATATCTAACTACGAGCAATGCACTCTTTCTCAGACTAAACTCATACCGATTTGGCAATGGAGTTGCGGTCATTGATTTATGCGTTGATCCTGATGACTTACTGATAACTGGCAGAAATACCAGTTATTATAAGCCTTTTATTTAGAATTATGAGGGCTAATAGGTAGAAAACGCAGTGATAATACTTACAATTTGTGAAAAATTGAGTTTTGCGTCTATAAGCACCTAAAACCTCACTGACCCAATATTATGCATTATTTCGTGCCAAAGTGTCTATTTTTGTAGCTATCGCATGAATCAAACACATGCGTTTGTAATAAGCAATCAAAGACAAATACATGTGCTGAAGCCAGGCGACTGCAAGAGACGAACGCAGACAGCAACCCCATCGTCCAACACATGGAAGTTGAGGTAAACGCATGCGTCCAATGCATGGAGAACGCGGTGAACTAATAGAGATTGATGCCACGGAGTGACAGCCATAATAGAAGATCGCAAGATGGGTAGAACGCATTGATAACTTCAGCTAAATTAAGCTCGGACACATACCTTGGGAGTATCAACACTGTCTCTTATACACATCTAGATGTGTATAAGAGACAGTCTTTCTTTCTGCCTCAAGGCAGAAGTTTGTGATCACATATGAGTACTTGAAAGAGGTTTCCAGTGAGAATTCTTCATCTCCACAACCCAGATCGAGTGACGATCAGAGCATTCGCCAGAGATAGAGCTCGAGAGAGACATCTCTACCATTCAACCATGGCACCACCGGCAGCCTTGACGCAGAGTCCTTCATCTCCCTTTTAATCTCTGTATTGTATTACATTTTAGCTTGAGATATTAAAATATTTTGTGATCAATGCAAATCTTAATTCCTTCATTACCGTTTTCTTCATCATCTTCATCTCTATCATAGTTTTTATTCAGTGTTTATTTATCAAAGTCAATCACATGCTTAATCGTGTAGCCTAGAGATAGGACGCATGTAACAACCCACCGAGAGGTGTGCGTTGTGCAAGTATAAGTGAGTTAATCCTCTTTGCTTGGTGAAAGGCTGTGGCAACGCCTGTCTATGAGATGTTGCATTGCTTGTCTATAAGTTAAATAGCCACATCTAACTACCTGAGAAGGTAAGGGATGGAACGCACTAAGCAAGGTTCGTATTGTTCCAAGAGATAAGCACACTCTTATGCTCGACGCAACCATGCACTATAGAGATATAGTCATGCGGCTGACCACTTAGAGGTGTGATGTATTAGTACAACAAGTTGGGATTACTCGGGCGATTTAAGATAGTAAACATTACTAGGCATTATTGGTTGTTGTGTTTCTATTTATTCTCATTGCAAGTCTTCTATTGCTCAATCTGTTTAGTTAGGAGTTGGAGTAGTGTATAAAACCTTTAAACCTTCTTCGCTTTATTTTTATTCTTATTCATCGCCTCAAACGCATCACCTCACAAATATTATTGAGTGACAAGTCCCTGTGTTCGACCTCGGATTACCCGAGAAACTTGCGTTTGTGTTATACTTGACGCAAGCGTAAGAAAACTTGTGATAGGAATGCGTGATCATTGCATGCTAAGATTAACGCATCATCATTCCGACGTATGACCTCAGACGCATGGGAGCAAACGCATCAGTTATGTCTAACACATGATTTCATGTTCAAACTCATCCGTCCTTAAATGATAAAAATAAAACAAAACAAAACGCGTCCATAAATTATCCTAACACTTACTTTCGTTTTGGCTTACCCCCACGTGTGTCATGCAGACATCCAACTACGGGTAAATGCCTTTCACAACTTAACTCTTATCAACATGGGTTTTCCATTGCATTGACAGTGGAGTTGTTATTCTCAATATATATATATATATATATATATATATATTGAAATAGCAAGGTCGGAAAGAAATACCCCACCCCCAAATTTAAAATACGGCAATGTTCTCATTGCCAAAAAATTAAAATAAGTCATGCGATGTTCATATAATGCATTGTAAAGAGAGTTTGAAAAAAAGCTAGTAGACCCCTAATTTCTAGAAATATTTATGAGGTGACGATCTTAAGATTAAGTTGACTCTAGTATATATGAAAGACATAGAAGCATATTTTTCATCATTGAAATCATACTTGGCAAAGAAACAGAATGCGATGAACTACTAAATTTATCTACTTGTTAAATGATTGTGGTGATCAAGGAGGATGCGATGATAAAACTTTGAAAAGTAAATTGCAATGTGATAGCACAAACTTTGAAATAAAGATAAGGAAGAGTACACCCCCAAATTTTGCACTGTCGCCTGCATTGTGTATTGATGCATCCATCCTTGCGGCGATCTTTTCTTCTGTGGATTGCAGTGATGGAGTGAGATCATTTGTTCTTCGTGTAACAGCAATCCAGTGCCTTAATCATTGTAAACAGACAAAGAGAGGGTCAAATGATTTTAAAACAAAACAACAATGATGCAGTGATGCAGATATCTTAAATAAAAGTAAAGTGACGAAGGGATACGAGTTCAAGAATCATGTAGGGGGTAATCCGGGTTTTTCAATTTTGTGGAGGCTATTTCTGGCTGGAAATCACCTCTGCAATATGCCTTGACCCACTGTCCATTAACATTAAATGTCCGGCTACCATCCTCAGTGATCAGTTCCACTACACCATGTGGAAATATTTCTTTAATGATGAAGGGACCGGACCAGCGTGATTTTAATTTCCTCGGGAAGAGCCGCAATCTTGAATTGAAGAGTAAGACCTTTTGCCCGACTTGGAAGTTTTTAGCATATATGCGTTTGTCATGCCAACGCTTGGTGTGCTCCTTATAAATCTTCGCATTCTCATATGCGTTGATCCTCCATTCTTCTAGCTCGACCAATTGCATTTTTCGCTCTTCCTCTGCTTTCTTTAAATCAAGATTCAACTTCTTGACTGCCCACAATGCCTTATACTTCAGATCTAAAGGCAAATGACATGCCTTGCCAAATACCAACGCATAGGGGGACATACCTATTGGTGTTTTGAATGCGGTCCGGTATGCCCATAACGCATCATCAAGCTTCATTGCCCAATCTTTCTGCGAAGGCTTTACTACTTTCTCAAGTATCAACTTAATTTCTCGATTGGACACTTCATCCTGACCATTCATTTGCGGATGGTATGCGGTGGCCACTTTGTGGAGGACATTGTACTTGTGCAACAACTCCTTGATATTGTGATTGACAAAGTGGGATCCTTCATCACTTATGATGGCACGAGGAGTGCCAAAACGTGTTAAAATATATTTCTTCAGGAATTGGGAGACTACCGCTGCATCACTTGCGGCGCATGCTATTGCCTCTATCCACTTGGAGACATAATCGACGACTAATAAAATTTAGTGTTTACCATTCGAAGGGGGAATGGTCCCATGAAATCAATCCCCCATACGTCGAATAATTCCAACTCCAAGATAGTGTTCATTGGCATTGCGTTCTTCCATGAAATGTTGCCTGTGCGTTGGCACTGATCACATTTCATTGCATAGTCAGCCGCATCCTTGAATAATGTAGGCCAAAAGAATCCACTTTGCAAAACTTTGGCTATGGCAAGTTGCCCTCCAAAGTGCCCACCATATGGTGAGTCGTGGCATTGTGACAATATGCGTTGTTGAGCAGCATTTGGTACACATAACTGAATAATCTGGTCTGCACCTCTCCTATACAGATTTGTTTCATCCCAATAATAATGTCTGCATTCATTCTTGAGCTTCTTCTGTTGATGATAAGTGTAATCTTCAGGGAATTGTTCACAAACCAAATAATTGACGATGTCCGCATACCAGGTAATTCTTCTATGTGGAATAGCTGCTCATCCGGGAATACGACACTCACCTCAGACTCATTGTGGTCGACTTCAAGATTTTTCAGTCTAGACAAATGACCCGTAACCTGATTCTCTGTCTCCTTCCGGTCAATTATTTCGATATCAAATTCTTGAAGGAAGAGAACCCATCTGATCAACCTCGGCTTTGTGTCCTTCTTTGTCATTAAGTATTTTATCGTTGAGTGATCGGTGTGGATGAGTACCTTGGTTCCCAACAGATATGCCCGAAATTTCTCCAACGCAAAAATCACAACCAAGAGTTTTTTCTCTGTGGTGGTATAATTTGTTTGAGCACGGTTTAAAGTTTTACTCGCATATGCGATGGGATTTTTTTTCTCTTTTGCGCTAAAGTTGCTCCCATCGCATACTCGCTTGCATCACATGTGATTTCAAAAGGCAATGTCCAATCCGGCACAATCAGTACGGGTGCGGTAATCAGTGCATCTTTCAAAACTCTGAATGCATTGAGGCAGTTGTTGTCGAACTCAAATTTTCTGTCAGCCTCTAGCAACGCACTCAGTGGTCGTGCTATCTTAGAAAAGTCCTTGAAAAATCGTCTATAGAATCCAGCATGCCCCAAGAAGCTTCGCACAACCTTCACGCTGGTTGGAGGTGGAAGCTTTTCAATTGCATTGATCTTTGCTTTGTCCACCTCCAACCCCTCCCGGGAGACTTTATGTCCCAACACTATACCCTCCTTGACCATGAAATGACATTTTTCCCAGTTGAGCACTAGGTTTGTCTTTACACATCTCTTCAGAATTTTCTCTAAGTTGGCTAGGCAGACTTCATAAGTGTTCTCATAAACGGAGAAGTCATCCATAAATATTTCCACTGAGTCCTCGAGATAATCTGAAAAGATCACCATCATGCACCTTTGGAATGTGCTTGGCGCATTGCAGAGGTCAAATGGCATGCGACGAAAAGGAAATGTCCCATATGGGCAGGTGAATGTGGTCTTGTCTTGATCTTCAGGAGCTATCATGATTTGATTGTATCCAGCATACCCATCCAAGAAGTAGTAAAAATCATTCCTTGCAAGTCTGTCTAGCATTTGATCGATGAATGGCAGAGGGAAATGATCTTTCTTTGTGGCCGCATTTAACTTGCGGTAGTCCATACATATGCGCCATCCAGTGATGGTTCTTTGTGGTATTAATTCGTTGTTCTTATTTGGGACTACCGTCATTCCGCCCTTCTTCGGCACACATTGCATGGGGCTGACCTACGTGCTACATGCTATGGGGTAGATAATTCCCGCATCTAGCCATTTGATAATCTCCTTTTTGACGACCCCCTTCATCGCAGAGTTGAGTCTGTGTTGATTTTCAATTGTTGTTTTGTGGTCGTCTTTAAGACGAATGTGGTGCATGCAGTACGCGGGGCTAATTCCTCTGGTGTCAAGCCAATTGCTCGCACATGTTTCTTGAGAATGCTCATCAATGCATTCTCTTGATCTTTGTTGAGCGCAGAGGAAATGATCACTGGCAGCTTCTAATTCTGCCCCAAAAATGCGTACTTCAAATGGGTTGGTAGGGTCTTTAGTTCAAGTGTTGGCACTAAGGAAGGTTACGTTGTTTTTCTTTCTTCTGTCGGCTCTACTTCTTGCTTTGCAATCATTTCTTTTTCCTTGTTTGTTTTTGTTGCAATCGCATTGTAGGCAGCAACGGATGCGCTGGCATCCTCTTCTTCATACTCTTCATCAAACTTTTCTTCTTCAATCAAATTCAGGTCATCATCAGAATCTTGCAGGTCTTCTTCATCCGAAAAATTCATGGAACGAATTATATTAAAGTTGAGCTTCTGTCCGTTAATACTCAAAGTGATTTTCCCTTGTGCACATCAATTTGAGCACGACCCGTTGATAGGAAAGGTCGCCCCAAAATGATGGGCACATCTTTGTCGGCCTCATAGTCTAAGATGATGAAGTCAGCTGGTAGGATAAATTTATCAATTGTTATCAGCACATCTTTCACCTCACCTTCTGAATGGACCAGAAATCTGTCGGCCAATTGGAGAGTCACTGATGTGGGCACAAGTTGCCCCACATTTAATTGTCTAAAAATTGACAGCCGCATCAAATTTATGTTGGCCCCTAAGTTATACAGGGCTTGCCCAATGTAGAGTCCTCCTATGGAGCAAGGAATAGTAAAGCTCCCAGGATTGCTCATCTTCGGTGGGATTATGGATTTGGAAATTTGCGTTAATGCCCCCGTGGCAAATTTTTCAGCACACCTCTTTTACCATGTCCTTCAGAAACTTGGCGTAGGCAGACATTTCCTTAATTGTTTCATTGAAAGGAATGTTAACATGTAATTTCTTTAACATAGATAAGAAGCATTGGTACTGTACCTCTTCATTTTTCTTCTTCCTTAGTCTCTGAGGGAAAGATGGTAACTGAACTTTCACGGTTCCCATTTCATTAGGCTTCGAGGTCGACGCAACCTCGGGTTCTTCTGCTTCATTTTCTCTTTCTTTTTCTTGAGTTACCGCAATCTCAGGTTTAGTTGCAATGGAAGTTGTTCTACCATGCTCCTTCTTTTCTCCCTCCACAGTCTTCCCACTGCGCAATGTCACAACCTGACATTGCTTCTTACTTGATTCCCTCGAGTTGCACGGAAGTTCGGTTGAACTTGGCAACGCCCCTTGCGACCTACTTTTTAGCTCACTCACAATCTTGCCCATCTGTAATTCAAGATTGCGGATGGATATGGCTTGACTTTGAAGTATCGTCTCGTTTTTCTCTATATATTGCTTCAATAGGCTCTCCAAAGAAGAGGATTGCGGTGGTTGTTGTGAGCTACTTGCTTGATTGCTTGGTTGACCGTTGTTGCGTTGAAAGAATCCTTGTGGCCCTTCTTTTTACGCCACAGGTTGAAAATTTTGTTGTTGATTCTTTCAAGAAAATTGGGGTGGTTTCTCCACTCGGGGGTTGTAGATGTTTGAAAAGGAATTATTTTTCACAAAGTAGATAGATTGTGGATTTTATGGGCAATCTTCCATCGCATGCCCATCACCGCAAGTCGCACACCTTGCGGTGTTTTGACTGATTGCGTTGATTTTCCCACCTTGCGGTGTTGGGCTGCTGATCGTTATTCATCATTGCGGTCATTTGGTTTTATAATGAAGTAATAGCACTGTTGTTTGTGTCAGAGTCTTTAAGTCTCAATCTCTAGTCACTCTCTCTCCAGTTTTCATGGTTCTTGAAGATGCGATCCAGATATTCTTCGCCTCATCATAAGTTTTGTCAAGCAGACCACCAGCAGCTGCCGTATTGGCAGTGGTATGCGAAGTGGGATTCAAACCATGATAGAAAATCTCCATTTGAAACTAGTCTGGTAACCCATTATGCGGACAATCCCGGACCAACCTTTTAAACCTCGCCCAAGCATCGCTGAGCGATTCGTCCATATTTTGTTCAAAATTTGTAATAAGCTTCCTTCGTCTTGCGTTCTCGGTAGGTGGAAAATACTTCGTCATAAATTTTTCCACTACCTGCTCCCAAGAAGAGACCTCTCCCGATTCGAGAGAATATGCCCATTTCCTAGCCTGATCACATAGAGAAAATGGGAACAACGTTAGTCGTACTTCTTCAGTAGAGATATTCGGGAATACAAAAATGTTGTAGATTTCAATAAAACTTCGGAGGTGAGCATGCGGGTCCTCGCCACGCCTTCCTCCGAATTGACCTGCAGTCTGGATCATCTACAGCATCACTGATTTCATTTCGAATCTGCTTCCATCGAGGGTAGGCCTCATGATTCCTTGAGAGAAATCATAGAGGTTGGGCGATGCATAGACCCTAATAGGTCTATTGCGATCGTCTGCCAACAGAATCGGATTTGCCATTACATTATTATCATTTGGTGCTCCATTTCCAAGCTGCTCCGCCATCTCTTCTTTATCGGATTGTGGTTGCTGTTGGTGGTCTCTCAATCTTCGTCTAAAAGTCCTTTCAATCTCCGGGTCGTAATTCGCCAGAGATTGAGAGTTCTACAAAGAAATAAAAAAAATTACCGTTAGCAAACTATCATGCCAAAGTCCCCGGCAACGGTGCCAAAAACTTGATGCTCGTATTTATGAAGTGGAAATATGGATGATATGCGTTGATGAATTTACGTTGTGCACTCAAGTTTCCCCAATGGAATTCAAGTGTAAATTCCTTTGAGTTTCTTGGTAAGTCCAGGGTCAAACATAGGGACTTGTGAAAATAAGTTGCGTTGGTAATTTTGATGAAAACTTTGTGGTAACCAAGTAAATAAATAAGTGTTGGGTTTGTTGTTTGCGTTGATGAAAAAGAAATAAAGAAAGGTGGCGGATTTGAGAAAAGACAGTTGCATTGATAGATGCAATGAGTATGCGATGAACGAGTTGAGAAGATCTTTAGCTAGCATTACTGGGGAATGCGTCAGACTATGCGATCATGTTACAACCATGCACAGTAAGTCATTTTCCAATGTAAATGCGATGCTCCTAAATCTAGAACACATGTGTTGAATGCAAAATGTCCATAGAGCTCTCTCTACTCTTGTCCTATGCGATGATGCAAAATGCATGAAAGTAAGGTGACCGCATATAATCATATCCTATCTCTAGGATGCATGCAATGCGTTGATAATAAATAGTGCTCATTCCTAAGTGCCTATCTCTCGTTTATGTGTTCTAATCTGACTCTTCCGAGTCTAGATTCTAACCTAACCTTCCCAAGTCTAGATCCTGTCCTTAGACTACCCTCCCGAGTATCTCTAATGGACGAATGAAGCATACATAAACAAGATAATCGTAAAGAATGAAGATTCCCTAGTTGTGCTAGCTAAATGCTTCTCAAACCATTCAACTGATTTAGCTACCCATGCGTGAATAGCAGAGAGTGAACAGATATAGAGAAAGAAATTTCATTCTTATAAATGAGTTGAGTACAAAATGACAATGGAAAGTAAAGGTAGAGAGCCTGGTAGCAATTCCTTGCTGACCGAGGCTTTTTACACTGAAATCTCTATTCTGATCTAAAGATGTTAACGCTTCTGCAGGCGTCAGCCCTCTCTCTGTCCTTGGAGCTTCCGACACTCTTCCAAGCTTACCAAAACGATCTACCGGCATAACTTCTTCCCTCGCGTCCACTATAAAATGAAAGAAAACTAAGAACACAGACGTGCGACTTGTGGAACAAAAGATTGTAAAAATGGTGAACTCCTTTTTTGAAGAATGCACTTGGTATTTATAGAGCACCCATGGTGAAAGACGGCTTCTCTCTCCTGGTTGTACAGATAGGACAACTTTAATTCCTGACTAATGCACTGCATAATTGTCACCGATAAAGCTGAATGTACTTTATGACCATTGTCGGCTGTTAACTTAATTTGGATTCGACTGGTATCAGCTTTCTATCCTATCGCTCTTAATTATCCTTTCACCCGGATGCGCCTACCATGTTGTGCTGACCAAGTTGCGTCGATCCTTCTCTTAATTTGGATTCGACTGTTATCAGCTTTCTATCCTAGCACGATCAACGAAAAGCCTTGCGGTGAAGTTGCGCTCGACCGATGATTTCCTATGATCGCAATCTTGCATTACGTTAATGCATATTTTGCACAAAAATACAAAGATCAACTGTTCTAATGCGCTGAACGCATGCAACCGCAATATTATAGAATTTATGCTTAATGGATGCAATTTAACATATTTCATCAACGCGATCCAACATTTTTTAAGAACTTAGCACTATGATAACGTGCATTTCTGCCCGTTATCAGATATACTACTCATTGGGAATGATGTAGGTTTACCTACTACAGTTAAGAACTGGCTAGCGACCCAATTCCAAATGAAATATTTGGGAGAGGCTCAGTTTGTTCTTGGTATACAGATATTTCGGGATCGTAAGAACAAAGTGCTAGCACTGTCTTAGGTATCGTACATTGACAAGATGTTGCTCAAGTACTCGATGTAGGACTCCAAGAGAGGCCTACTGTCGTTCAGGCATGGAGTCACTTTTTCTAAGGACATGTGTCCTAAGACGCCTCGAGAGGTTGAGGAGATGAGACAGGTCTCATATGTGTCTGCCATTGGCATCGACGACAAAATGTTGCTGACTTGTTTACGAAGGCTCTCACGGCTATAGTGTTTGAGGGTCTACAGGATCACCCGCGGTTGGACTAGGGCAAGTGGGAGATTTTCTTGTACTGGGCTTTTATGCCTTAGTTTATTGTTTTGTACTAGTTTCATGTACACCCCAATTCGCTTTAGGAAAAGTGGGAGATTGTTGGTGTTGATGCCCTAAAGTCTCGTGTCCTGTAGTTTGTAAACAGTTTGTACAAACGCTTGTGTTGTATAATATAAGATATTTTACTTCACATCTTGTATTTTGCTCAGTTGCATGTTTTATTTGCTTTATCACAAACCAATAAACATAAAATCCTTGGTTATCTGTATGTAACTCAAGCATGTATGTGGTGACATATAAGTGGATCATGTCTTGAGTGATAACCAAAATGCTCTGTAGTATATGGATATAGGAGGAAAACCTTATCCTAGTAACACTATGGATGCTGCCCGCTTTGTGGAATGGTCACAAGTGTTGTGACTTATCACAAATGGTCTGATCCTAATCATTCGTGTTGGGGACATGCGAACGGGGGTGTCCTATACAAAGATTAAGTATTGTTTTTCTTATTGTAATTATTTTCTTTAAACGAAGAAACATGGATCATTTTCATATATTGGGTGTTTAAAAAATGAGTAAAGAAGATCTATGTCTAGCAGACAGTGCAACTACACATACAATACTTACAAATAAAAAAATACTTTTCCAAATTGACAATGCTGAAAGAAAAAGTAAATACAATATCAGGTTCTGCATACTTGATCGAAGGTTTTGGAAAAGCAAATATTATTTTGCCTAGAGGAACAAAATTTACAATTGAAAATGCATTGTTCTTTAGTCAATCAAAGAGAAATCTTCTAAGTTTTAAAGATATACATTGCAATGGTTATCATATTAGACTAATAATAAGAATAATGTAGAATATCTATATATCATATCCACTGTATCAAATGAAAAACGTATATTGGAAGAGTTGTCTGCTTTATCTTCTGGACTATATTATAATCATATACGAGTAATTGAAAATATGCAACAATGAACCTGAAGTTCATGAATCCAGACATATTTATCATTTGGCATGACCAACTGTGTCGTCCAGGATCTATAATGATGAGGAGAATTATTGAGAATTCAAATGGACACCCATTGAAGAGATTCTTCAATCTAATGAATTATCATGTGATGCTTGCTCTCAAGGAAAATTGATAATTAGACCATCACTAGCTAAAGTGGGAATTGAATCACCCACATTTTTAGAATGAATTCATGGTGATATATGTGGACTCATTAACCCACCAAGTGAACCATTTACATACTTTATGGTATTAATAGATGCATCTAGCAGATGGTCACACAAATGCTTATTATCAAGTCGAAATCTTGCATTTGCAAGATTACTTGCTCAAATAATTAAGTTAAGAGCACAATTTCCTAATTATACAATTAAGACCATTCGTCTTGATAATGCTGAGAATTTACATCCAAGCTTTTGATAATTATTATATGTCAATTGGGATAAGTGTTGAATATCATGTAGCTCATGTTCATACACAAAATGGTTTAGCAAAATCATTTATAAAACGTTTGCAATTAATTGCAAGACCATTACTTATGATAGCTAAGTTTCCTTTATCTGTATGGGGACATGCTATTTTGCATACAACGTCACTTGTACGCATTAGGCCAATAGCTTATCATAAGTACTCGCCATTATAATTAGCTCATGGTCATGAGCTAAATATTTCCCATCTGAGATTTTTTGGATGTGCAGTATATGTTCCAATTGCTCCACCACAACGCACTAAGATGGGTCCTCAAAGGAGATTAGGAATATATGTTGGATATGATTCCCAATAAATTATTAAATATCTTGAGCCCCTAACGGGTGATATATTACTGCACAATTTGCTGATTGTCATTTTAATGAGACAAATTTTCCAACATTAGGGGGAGGAATTAAGAAGTTAATGTTGGAAGGATTAAGAATTTGGAAAAAGAAATTACGTAGAATGCATCGTTATTGTCTCATTTAGATCCCCATACATATCAATGTGAACTTGAAGTTCAGAAAATAATTCATTTTCAAAATATAGAAAATCAATTACCATATGTATTTATAGATACAAAGAAAGTAACTAAGTCACATATACCAGCTGCAAATATTCCATAAAAAATTGATATCCCAACGCAACAAATTGTCACTAATGAGTCTAGAATACACCAGATGCATGATAGACTAGTGGGTTCCAAAAATAAAAATCCTCGAAAACGAAAAATAATTAATAGTGAAAAAGACTTGGTTGAGGATTTAAATACCCATAAAGAAATACTTGACATGACTAGTGAGGAAGGTGAAATACCTAAAGATAATAATGAGATTTCAGTAAATTATGTCATGATAGGAAAAATATGGAATCGAACTAATGTAATTATTGACAATATTTTTGCGTATAATTTTGCTCTTGACATTATATCTAAAAATGAGGATCCTGAACCAAAATCTGTTGAAGAGTGTTGATATAGAAAAGATTGGCTTTAGTGGAAAGAAGCAATTGAGACAGAATTAAACTCACTTTCAAAACGACATATTTTCAGACCAGTAGTCTGAATACCAAAAGATGTCAAACCTGTGGGGGTAAAAATGGGTATTTGTGAGAAAAAGAAATGAAAATAATGAGGTCACAAGATACAATGCAAGAGCAAGGTTTTTCACAAAGACCTGGTATTGATTATGAGGAGACATATTCTCTAGTGGTGGATGCGATTACACTAAGATATTTAATTAGCCTGACTATGTATGAAAGTCTGGATATGTACTTTATGGATGTAGTCACTGAAGTAACTCTTATACAAGAGTACCTCTGAGCAGAAGCGAATCTTTTCAAAGACATCGTGACAGAATTACAACATTTACATTCTAACAAACAGATATGCATCGTATTGTAAAATGACAGGCATGCTTAGAAATAAACAACCAAGAGAATAAGGAAACTTACAAGTTGAAGACTCTTTCTTCTCGGAAAATTTCGCTATCTCCACAAACGACAAGCAAGTGGGAAGACAAGCTATCGTTCACCAAAACTTCGGTCGTCTACTATGAACGACCTCTACACGAACAGTAGGAAGATTGGGATGACACTACCACTTGGAACCCTTAGTATTCTTGGTGTGAGAATTGAAAGATTGGGCTCTATTCGGATTTGGTAGAGGGGAGGAGGAAAAGAGATCATACACAACGATCAAGCAAGTGGGAGAAAGCTAAGTCTATCATATAGAAAAAGTTCTTGATCCTTTAGATGAAGTACACGATTGTGTAGGAAAAGGTAGGCGATCTGATGGAACTCTTAACGAAGAGCATCCATGATGTGTTCAGATCTTTCCTATTTCATTGTGACTGAAATTACGACACACATATTCTATCAACCAGTTATGCAATTTACACTAATTAACGACATGCTTTGATAAATAAAATACAAGGGATTGAGTTCACATACCAGTTGAAGACTCTCTTCACTTTGAACTCAACATTACGGAAGCAACCTCTACGTTCTTTATCGCCCAGCAAACAATCGCATACAGCAACACGATTGTCTACACGAACGGCAACATCACGAACAAGCACGAGCAAGCAGGAGTGGGCATGACACCACCGCTTAGAACCCTTGGTAATCTCAGAGTTAGAATCCAAGGAGTGCTCTTTGTTGAATTTGTAGAGGAAGGAGGAATGGGCTGATCGTGTAGAACGATAAGCAAGTGGGAGAGAAGGCTATTGTATAGCGGATGCTTATCGTTTAGAGAAAGCTACATGATCTTGTAGGTTTTGCTAAGCGATCGTCTAGTAATAGGTAAGCGATCGTTTAGAAAACTCGGCACGCTAAGCAATCGTTAAGAAAATCTAAGCGATCATTTAGATGCAGGTTGTGCGATCGTTTAGACTATAGGGCGCTATCATATAGACTCTCAACTAAGCGATCAAAACATTTTCACACCATGAGCGATTTTTACTAACTCATTGCAAAATGAAACAAAATTTCATTTTTTTTTTCAGTTATAATAATCGAATAAGGAATTTCCCATTAACGCACGATCAAAGAGAAGATTTCGGTAAATTTTCACATAATTAACCAATTTAATTAATAAATGAATATAATCATATTATATTCTTATCCTATAGTTTGATATCGTATATCTACTATAGTAATTTCTCCTCCACTTGATATAAATCATATTTATATCTAATTTTCTCTAAAATAATGTATCTCATAGCCAATTATATCATATATAATTAACCAGTTCAATTAAATCATATATAATAGAACTCCCTCTTATGGACCTGTGGCTCGAAGCTCCAACGGTACGTGAATAGCTGACTAAACTCTTTAGCCACGAGATCCACCATCCGTTAACTGCCAGGCATTCCACTAAAGAACAACAGCTGAACTCTTCTTACCACAAATATATTTCTGTGTTCGGATATAACCAATTATGAGTATGATGACCTTTTACAGATGCTCGTACGTATAGCTGGGCCAATTTACCATTTTTCCCCTGTAGTTACATCTCACTCCTTAAGTACCACTGAGAAGGTGTGGAGCGCTACATCGTTCAAGCCCTGGAATTAGCCCTTAAGGGAGCTATCTATCTACTTGCCCCTGCCTCGGGGAAGGAGTGAATTATTTTATGTAGCTGAGTTCCCAGCTCCCAAATCAGAAAAATCCTCAAAATGGTAGGTTTGAATCGGCAACCTAGCCACTCGCCCAAAACCCCATAACAAATTTAAAGGACTGCCCTCAATGGCAGGAGTTCTCTAACTCATCAGGATTGAGGTCATATTACCTATGGTCATCCTAGTGAAGTTGAAGTCTCTTGTCATGAATGGTGTTATTTAACGAGTCGTTAACACTTCGTGGTCAGGTCTTATATAAACTCTTTATATAGGACGCTCCCACTCACATGTCCCCTGCACGAATTGATAGGGATCAGACCATCAGTCACAACACTTGTGACCATTCCACAAAGCGGGTCGCATCCGTAGAGTTACCAGGATAAGGTTTCCCTCCCATATCCATATACTACAGACCATTTTGGTTATCACTCAAGACATGATCCACTTGTTATATCACCACATACATGTTTAAGTTTACACACAGATAACCAGGGATTTTAGTTTATTGGTTTATGGTAAAGCAAATAAAACATTACAACTGAGCAAAAACAAAATGTTGAAGTAAAAATATCATATATTATACAACACAAGTGTTCATATAAACTGTTTTATAAACTACAGGACACGAGACTTTAGGGCATCAACCCCCAACAAGCATTATATCTAAATTTGGGGTGTGATATATGCTTGCCCTCAAGCATATCTTCTACTTAAGGCAATCATGCTCCATTCCTATCCTATATTTCTGCGATGATTGGTTGCTCCAAATGTTACACTTAGGCACATTACCTGACATCGCACTTCCCTTCTATCCTTGCTAATTCTTAGCAAGTCTTACTTTATTCTTTCTATGTAACAAATTTTTGCTCAAAGACACTTTTCGAGTTTTCAAAATAGAAAGTTTTATCTTTTCGTTATCCAAACAACTTGATGTATCTATATGTGATGAGCAAACACTTTGCGTCATTTATTCACTTAGAGACAATTGGTCATGGTTACACTCTTCGTTTTGGCTTGTCCCCACGAGTGTCATGCGAACATCCAACTACGGTAGTGTGCCAGTTCTACTTTAACTCGTGATAATCAGAGGAGTTGTCCCTTGCATTTTTTTTGTTTATTCAACGTTGCTCTTGGAAACCCACCTTCATTTTGGTTTGCTCCTACGGGTGTCATACGATTATCCAACTACGAGCAGGCTCCTTTCGTAACTAAACTTTTATCAGGTTGGGGACAGTTTTGAAATTTTCCCTTGCGCCGACATTGGAGTTTTGCATAATTTTTTTTTATTTGAAAACGAAAAGGGATGCATTTTCTGAAATACTGCATACTTCTGAGTTCATTTGCTCAGACCTTCCCCACCCCTAAATTTAAAGATGAGCAAGGTCCTCATTGCGTTGTTTGGATAGATTAGATAAACATTTAGAAGAAAATTTCAAAAAGAAGGTTTGAGCAGGACTTTGAAAGATAAAAGGTAAAGTACTGCTAAACTACGAGTTAACTAAGTGTTAGTCAAAATTTACTATGTATGGGAAATGTTTCTAAGTGTAACATATAATACGTCATAGCAACGCAATGAAGATTGTAAAAATACAAGAGTACAAATATAGCAACGATTAACAAAGGAAGATAAAGACAGAGGCGCAGGCAAAGAGTATAGTGAATTATGTACTTTGATTGTATTGACTATTAACAAAGTATGTGAATAGATTACAAATGGTTGCATTACAAACAAAATTTTCTCATGCCTGTACAAGAGTCAAAGAATTTGGTAAAGTTACAAAATAATAAAAGAATTGAGTACAATTAAAGAATGGTTGCATTAAAACTTAAAATTGAAGAAAGAATAAAAACTAAGGTTGAGGAGCAGGGGGATTTGGTGGAGGGTATTGAGGCGGTGCAACAGAGCCATCGTAAAAAATAAAGGGCTGTCTTAGATGTGGAGGCACCATCGAACCATGCAGATAGGCGGTGAGAAAGTTGAAGTATTCTTGATTGCGCTCCGCTATCTATCGCTGGTGTTGGAAGATCCTATGCATATTGTGCTAGATATTGATGAGTGCTTCCGTTGAAGTTGTAGCACTGTGTTGAATCTCATCAATGCGCTCCATTGCTACCTCAAATCGATGGTTGAAGTAGTGATGCTGCTGAGAGACAAGTTCTTGCTATTGGGCGAAGAGGGTTCTCATTTCAGCTAGCTCAGCAGCCAAGGAGGTGGAGGATGGTTGTGCTTGCGATGTCTCGCTAGCACCATTTTGGGGTTGGGCAGATGTGCCTTCACCCAAAGCGTGTGGGTCATCAACTTGCGGCAATGGTGTAGTGGGATGTGGTGATGAAGTTGGTGGTGAATGTGGGGTTGCTGGTTGAATAGGAGAGTTGGGAATAAGGGTAATAGGTTTATGAAGAGGGGAGAAAGTTTGCGCTGGTGGCTTGGAGGGCTTGAAGATTTGATGACTAAAGGGTTTATGGGCTCTGAATCATGCGCTGGTGACTCATGTACCCTCTCTTTTCCCTTATCTTCTCTTTTTCTTCTTTTTGGTTTGGATTTCTACGGCTTATTCAAATCAATCGCAGGTCTCTTTGCTGGCAGTTCCGGGCAATGTGGGGAATCCTTGAGAAGCATCCTCAGAATTTTGATGTTGATGAGGCCGTGGACTTTTGGCATGGGCTCCTCCTCATCAAGATAAACTTGAGACGATCCACGGGAAGAAGTACTATCCCCGTATATGCCCCACTAGTGTTTTGATCTGCCCTGCGATCAACCTTCCCATGTCAATAGGAATGCCGCGCGCAATACAATATGCTGCCATCACCTGATCCTTTGATACAGTTCTGTCATGCGTTGTTGGGATCAACTGCTTCTTGACCAAATACACCCAGAGCCTTCCTTTCGATAGCAAAGACTTAGACTCCAGAGTGCGGATGCCTTTAGGGGAGACTGTCCATCTTGTGCCTGGTTGCGCTAGTACCTTCAGCGCGTTTCTCATTAGTTCTTCTGTAGGATCATCAATGATCTTGTTCCCTGGTGCATCAGGGTTGTCCCTCATCTGATAAAGTCCATTGATGTTCTTTGTACTGAAATATACTGTCTCGCCCTTAAATGTCACTGCATCCCTATTTTCGTGCAGATGCCCGCGATAGAAGTCATGCACTACCTGAGGCACAATGATGGATGGGCACTGATAGAAAGTGTCCCACCCATGCTCCACAATGATACTCGTGATAAGATCAGGTAGTGGGGTCGGTGCAGGGTAGAAGCCCATCTCGATCAGCATGTCATCATTCTCCTTTCTTTTAGCTGATCGCTTCTTGGCCGATGCAGGCTCACTGCTCTCTGCCACGTCTTTGCCTCTTGCTTGCGCAAGGCGGGCTACTTGCCTTAGTCTCTTTTCCCGCTCCTTGCGCTGTTCCTTTTTCTCTCGTTCAGCGAGTTCTTTGCCCTTACTTTTATACAAGCGTTTCTTGTTAGCTTCGCGCTTCCTTCTCTTCTCTTCCAAAAGCAGTCTTTCCTCTTCTTTCTTCTTCCTCCTTTCTTCTTCTTCTGCCTCTCTCTCTTCTCTCTGGAACTCTTCTTCAAACTGCTCAGAGGCCAGTAATAGGCGCTGATCCTCTTTGCGTTTTCGGATCCCTTCAAGTCAGGCAAGCTCGTTATTTCTTCGCATTTCTTCAAATTCTAATCTTTTTCTTCTGTTCCCTTTTGCGATGATGAGCTTGCCCCGCTCCATCTTTTCTTGCTTATCTTCTTCTTCTTTTCTTCTTCTTTCCTTCTCTTCTAATGCTAACATTAATTGTTGAGGGTCGATATTAGACCTTTGCGGCGTATTCTTCCTGCGACGCCGCATTAGGGGGTTCCATCTGTTTCTTCACCTTCGTCCGCTGCAACCAATTGCGTTGCTTTAGGTTGCGGCGGCTCCATCAATTGCGCCGTTTCCCCCTATCCTCCCTTACGGAGGTCGACTCTCCATCCTTCTAGGGCTTGCAGCCCTCTGCTTTGTTTTTCTTCTTCTCTCAGGCGCCTCTTCTCTTTTCGGCGCAATCTTCTCTCTTCTTTCTTCTTTCTCATCTTCTTCTTTGCCTCTTCATCTTCGTCATCATCCTTTTTCTTTTTTCTCTTTCTTGATTTGTGATGATGCGATGACTCCTCCTTTCCTGCCTTCTTTCCCTTACTCATCTTCTTCTTCTTATCTTCCTTTTCAGCCTCTGCTACCTTCTTCAATCTAACTCCGGCTTCCTTCTCTGCCTCAGCTGCCTTCAACTCTTTCTTCTTGGCCTCTTTTGGCAGCACACCCCCTACAATCTCCTCCATCGCAAGTACTTCATCTTTTATTGCTTCTTCCGCCACAACCACTGTCTCCTCCTCCGTAGGCAGTGGCTGGTTGACAACCCCTACCTCGAGCAGTCCTCCTCCTTGCTCTAAGGTACTTAGGATATTGCCAAATACCT
Source organism: Benincasa hispida (assembly GCF_009727055.1). NCBI lineage: Eukaryota > Viridiplantae > Streptophyta > Magnoliopsida > Cucurbitales > Cucurbitaceae > Benincasa > Benincasa hispida. The sequence continues at coordinate 1,386,945 of NC_052357.1, read as the reverse complement.
CCGTGTCGTCTCGCCTCTTCCGTTCACTTTCAGTGGAGACGGACGATGTTGGTGTTGGTAAGCTTTCAGTACTTCCTTCTCTTTTGAACGCAGGAGGCCTAGCGGCCAAGGGATTTCTCCGAGTTCTTCCAGTGGGACTAGGGATAGAACGGGCTTGTGCGGCAATCCTGCGACTGGCAACCAAGAATGCTGCCTCTCGCATGGCTACTTGGACATGGATGGAAGGTGAAGCAGGTTAGTTTGGTGTTGACTCTGAGCTTTTGGGAGAAGAAAGGGTTCTAAAAGCAAAATGTTTGGGGTTCTGATTTGCTGGTAAAGAATTTCCAAAGACGGAGGAGGGGGTATTTATAGGTTGGGCCGTGGTGGGGCCCAATGCGATTTGTGCGGTGACTGACCTCGAGCATCTCAACAGGCGCATCGTTCCACCTCCCGCATTTATGGAATTTTCAGAAAAAGCGTCCTTTCTTCTACTAGGCCATAATTGCTTGGGGATACGAATCGATTGGCCTTCTTCCCGAATTACCAGACAAAATTTTCTTTAATATTTTATTTGAATGGACGCATGATAAGGTATAATGCATTGTGTTCAATAACGCAACTGCATCTTTGCAAAGGATGGGCACAGCGTATATATCCCCGCAACACATCCCTTAACCAACGCATTTCTAGAGGATACCTCGACATAGTGCATTTGGCTAAGGACGGGCAAAGGACATATACGAGCGCAACACACCCCTCAACTCAATACAGTTGAGTTAAGTGATCGCAATGCATTCCTAGTAGGTTTGGGATGTGTCCACTGTCATCTTGCTTTCTTGTTGTTCAATGTTTTATTTTTGGAACTTATGTTTACACATATATTTTATTTTATTAATATTATTGTTTATTTTTTTTTATGACTCAATCATTCACAAATTAAAGTTCATACGCTAACTACAGAAAACTCAAAGAATTAAAGGCAGGAATGAATTAAATGCACATAAGTAATTGAAGAATGAAATTCGAAGAGTCAAAAGTTTCATTTAATGCATCATTAAAACTTGGCTCAGAAATCAAAGAAGGAATTTAGTAAAGCAAAATAAATGTAGTATTGAGATATGAACTGAAAATTTGCGTTGTCTTTGATGCTCGCAATCCACATCCCCGCAGGTGGTCAGGCTTGCCTGCTCAACGTCTTCACGGACATTGCTCTTTCCCTGTTGATCCCGGGGCTTTAGAATTGCTGGGCAGTGTTCTAGGTGTCCGACTTCTCAGCTCAGAGGCCAGCTGGCCCAGTTGGATCTCTAGATTTCGTATAGAGGATGCTTGGGCTTGCATTGCTGTATCATTCTTGTCCATGTATTGTTTTAGCAGTGCCTCCAACGATCCTCTCGAGGCGTTAGATGATGATGAAGATTGCTGGTTCTGCGGTCTTGATTGCCCCTGATTATGGTGAAATGGAGAATTCCCTCTGCTGCCCCCTTGACGGTTGGGATTGCCACCCCAACCAAAGTTAGGATGGCTCCTCCACCCTGGATTCTAGGTGTTGCTGAATGGGTTGTCCTGGATAGCACACACTTGCTGCAAATTCAATGGGCATCCTTCAGCTCCGTGAGCCCCTCCACAGCTAACGCAGCCAATTGCGGCCACTTGAGCCGGTGCAATGGGTTGCGCTGATTGTGGAGCAATGGATCCTTGATTAATGGCCATTGATTGGAGGATCGAGGTTACCATGGCCATCTGGGTGGCCAATGTAGTCATTGTCTCCACCGGGACAATGACTGTTTCAGCTTTTCTTCGATCGGCACCTCAGCCTCTATATTGTGGAGCAATGGCTCCTTGATTAATGGCCATTGATTGGAGGATCGAGGTTACCATGGCCATCTGGGCGGCCAATGTAGTCATTGTCTCCACCGGGACAATGACTGTTTCAGCTTTTCTTCGATCGGCACCTCAGCCTCTATATCCGTCATCTATCCAGTCATCCATATTCCTCGAGATGCGATCAAGGATGACTTTGGCCTCCGTGTATGTCTTGTCCATAAAACCTCCTGCTACGGAGGCATCAACAACAGCCTGCGTTGCTCTGTTCAAACCATTATAGAATGTTTCCATCAAGACACAATCGGGAATTCGATATACGGGCAGTTTTTCACCAATCTTCTAAATTGCACCCAGGCGGTGCTCAGGGTCTCATTCTCTTTTTGTTCAAAGTTTAGCACATCCTTCCGTCTTCTTGCGTTGACAGCCGGTGGGAAGAACTTCTTCGTAAACTGCTCAACCAATTACCCCCATGACGTGATTTCATTGGGCTCTAGTGAATAAGCCCACTTCTTAGCCTCATCCCTCAAGGTGTAAGGGAACAGATATAAACTAATATTCTCTAGAGTCACACTAGGTAGGGAGAAATTGCCGCACATTTCAACAAAGCTGGTCAGGTGGGCATGCGGGTCTTCACCTTGCAGACCCCCAAATTGCCCTGCTTTCTGAATGATTTGTAACATGACCGATTTGATCTCAAAGCAGGCATTTTCCTCAATAGTTGGACTTGAGATTCCAGGTGCAAAATCGTACAGGTTGGGTGCCGCATAGTTTCGCATTGGGATATTGCGATCGGCTGCTAAGAATACGGGATCCTGGGCCGGTCGAACAACCCCTTGATTCACATCTGGCACCGCGTTATCGTTATTATTTGCCATGTTGGCCGCCTTTTTTCGCCGATNATCCTGGGCCGGTCGAACAACCCCTTGATTCACATCTGGCACCGCGTTATCGTTATTATTTGCCATGTTGGCCGCCTTTTTTCGCCGATTCCTATTCTGGTGTATCCTCGCGTGGAGGGTTCGCTTGATCTCAGGGTCAGCTACGAATTCTGGTTCAGCACCAGAACTCATAAACCATCAGGCCGCTTTCCACGTTAAACAGCCAGTACAATGAGATCTATCCTGCAAAATACCAAAAACCACTCAAACAATAAACCGTTGAACAGCTCCCCAGCAACGGTGCCATAAACTTGTAACGCAATGGGATATGTGTATGATATTAAATTCTCACAATGATGCAATACTACTACAATTTATGCATTAATTAGAGAATGCTCAGGTAGTATTCCCTGCATTGTCACAAGTTTCCTTATGATGGAACCAAGTGTAATTCCACCGCAAGTTTCTCGGTGTGATCCGAGGTCGAACACGGGGAAGTGGTGCTGGTTATTGCGGTATGTTCATGGTATATGTGACCAGGTTTTTTAATTCTTTATAAAAGGTGTGTACAATATGTAAATTGCAGTAAAATAAAGGAAAGCGGTAAAGATGCGATAAGACCTAAAAATACAATAAACCTAAGCTAGATGTTACAAGATACAGGCTTTATGTGCAAGATACTAGGATTAAGGCTGGTTGTGAAAGTTGTGCGAAGACGTGGGATGCGACGACAAGTCTTGTGAAAAGATTAGAAAGAGAAAGATAAGTATTATAAACAATGCAAGTTCTTAATTGAATTGAAGATACAAATACTGTTCCGCTCTTTTCTTAGCGTACACCTCTCAATGATCGGCCGCGTTTCCCACATGTCTGTTGTGAAACAGAGTCTAACGTAATGAACGCAAGGTTACTTCCATGTTTGGAAGTACTACTTGCTTTAGTTAACACACTCTTTTGACATTCTCTCGATAGATCAGAATGACATCTTCACTTCTGCTCTCACAGGTGAAGATGCCATCTAGAATGCTTTAGCTAAATGTATTTTATAACTTTAATACATATTCAATTCTTGGTGATTCATATTGCAAATCAAGGGATTAAGAAGACATCATGAAGAAAGTGACTAATGGGTGAACGAAAATAGACAGAAAATGGTAAACAAAATCTATCAAAACATTTAATATTTCTACTAAGTGTTTGATACATGATGTATGAATGAAGAGATAAAGAAAATATGGAATACAATGAAAGAGAGATAGAATAGATACAATCCGGTGCCAATGTCTTGGCACAAATTCGATGGAGATTAGCTTGCTAGATCGGATGATTTCAATGGCAGGAAGAGCTTCCCTTTCAGGCTTGCTCCACCGGTAGCAAGGGTCTCTACACAGAGCTTCGATTGGGTATATGACAGGTCGGATCTGAGATTCACCTCTCTGCCTTATCTCGTTCTCTTCCTGGATTTCTTCTCTTCAACACTCAGCTCAGCCTTTTCTCTTCTAAAATCTTACAGCACTTAGCTCAGTATCAAATAGCATACTTTTCTCTAAAATCACAAGGGTATTTATAGGAGCAGATCCTTTGACTCTGGCCTTGTGGTCCCCACAAGATGGTTATTGTAATTCCGCAGATGGAGGGATATTATTCCTTCTGTTATGCAATCAGACCATCAATTCTGCACAACCGTTAGTTGTACACATGTCTCAATCCTCCACTCTCGTGTTGCTCAGTTGCATCTTTCGATCATGGGTTCGCATGCGGTGTTTGTTTTTATTACCACATGTGGTCGAAGCGTAGCTCTGGACCGACTGTCGCATTGCGCCGTTACTTCGATAATCGTCTCTTCATGGTTGATCGACGGGCGCAATGTGACAAATATGCATTGATTAGTTTCTCATGAGCCTTGAGCGCAAGCGGTGACTTGGTCTCCTGTAAAACAGAGTAAAGTTTGGCTTGTTCTCTATCTTTTTGGTGTTAGTGGGTGTAATTGCAAAAATTTATAATTATTTTCATACTAGGTTAATTTTCATACAATTGGCACATAATTACTAACTTTTGGCCACAATATCTAGATAAGGTGGCATAAATAACTTGTATTTCTACAAGTTATCAGGGGTACATAAAATTAATACAAAATAATAAACTATGACATAAAAGCCAAGTACAAGAAAATCTCCCACTTCCCCTAGTCCAGCCGCGGGCGATCCTGTAGACCCATGCTCTGAAGGTGACCCTCAAACACTATAGCTGTGAGAGCCTTCATAAATGGGTCAGCAACATTGTGCTCTGATCGATCTTCATTACGATCATATCCCCTCGATGCACTAACTCGCGGATCAGATGATACTTCTGCTCGATGTGTTTGCCATGCCTGTGACTCTTAGGCTCCTTGGAGTTCGCCACTGCCCCACTATTATCACAATAGAGGGTAATGGGTCTAGACATATCTGGAATAACTTCCAGTTCTGTCAAATAATTCCTGAGCCAGATGGCCTCCTTAACAGCTTCGTAAGCCGCTACATACTTAGCCTCCATAGTGGAGTCGGGATGCACCCCTACTTAGTGCTTCGCGACACTACAACTCTTCCGTTAAGAGTAAAGATTGACCCTGATGTGGACTTGTGAGAGTCCTTATCAGTCTGAAACTCAGAATTCGTATATCCAGTAAGGATCAAATCCCTAGATCCATACACGATCATGTAGTTCCTCATTCTCCAAAGATACTTGAGAATGTTCTTCATTGCGGTTTAGTGACACTAGCCTGGGTTAGACTGATACCTATTGAATATGCCCACAACATAACAGATGTCTGGACGAGTACAGAGCATAGCGTACATCAAACTGCCAACAGCAAACGAATCTAGGACCTATCTCATCTCCTCAACCTCTTGAGGCGTCTTAGCACACATGTCATTAAACAAAGTGACTCCATGCTTGAACGACAGTAGGCCCCTCTTGGAGTCCTGCATCGAGTACTTGAGCAACATCTTGTCAATGTATGATACCTAAGACAGTGCTAGCACTTTGTTCCTATGATCCCGAAAGACCTGTATACCTAGAAAGAACTGAGCCTCTCCCAAATCTTTCATTTGGAATTGGTTCGTTAGCAAGTTCTTAAATGCAGTCAGTAGACCTACATCATTCCCAATGAGTAGTATATTTTCTACATACAACACTAAGAAGATTACTAAAATGTTGATGATCTTCTTGTAGACACAAGGTTCATCAACGTTCTAGTTAAAGCCATATGACTTGATCGCAATATCAAACTGTATGTTCCAAGATCGAGATGCATGTTTCAGCCCATAAATGGACTGATTTAGCTTTCAAACCTTTTGCTCTTGACCTTGGGCTATGAATCCCTCAGGTTGCACCATGTAAATGGTCTTCTTAAGATTGCCATTCAGGAAGGCTGTCTTGACGTCCATTTTCCAGATCTCATAATTATAATAAGCTACAATGGACAGGAGGATGTGGATCGATTTTAACATGGCAACAGGCGAGAAAGTCTCACCATAGTCGACTCCCTCTACCTGGGTATAACCTTTTGCCACAAGTCGAGCCTCGAAGGCTGTACCTTCCCATCAGCACCCCGTTTGCACTTGTAGATCCATTTACAACCTATAGGTCTTACCCCATCAGGCTGATCTACAAGATCCCATACTGAGTTGAAGTACAACGAATTCATCTCGAGATTCATGGCCTTGACCTATTCATCTTGGTCAACATCCTTCATTGCCTTCTGATAAGACAACGGATCCTCAACATCACCATCTACTACCACAGCAAGGATTTTCATGAAACTCAGATAGCGAATGGGTGAGTTCGCAACCTTCCCACTATGTCGAGGTTCCCTCAACTCTTGAGATGGAACCGACCTACTAGATGAACTCCTATCAACAACTCTTGCTGATATAGTAGGCTTTTCAACAACTCTTGTTGAAGTTTCAGTAGTTTCATTGGAAAGCTCACACAACATGACTTTACTTCGTGGACTGTGCTCCCTTATATGATCCTCCTTCAAGAAAGTAGCATTCGTTGAAACAAACACCCTATTTTTCGAAAGATCATAAAAATAACCCCCTCGTGTATCTTTGGGGTAGCCTACAAAGAGGCATATCCTCGACCATGGTTCCAACTTCTTGGGATTAGCCTCAAGCACATATACAGGGCAACCCCAAATGCGGAAGTGACGTAAATTAGCTTTACGCTAGTTCCACAACTCCAAAGGTGTTCTCGCAACACTCTTGGAGGGAACAAAGTTGAGTATATATACCGCAGTCTCCACTGCAATCCAAAATGAGTCCGGTAAGGAAGCGTAACTCATCATCAAACAAACCATGTCCAACAAGGTTCTATTTCTCCTCTCCGCTACATCATTCTACTGAGATGTGCCCGGTGCTGAGAGTTGGGAAACGATTCCATGTTCTATCAAATAATCCTGGAATGCCGAGTCCAGATCAAAGTGTTTTAATCCTTCTACCCAATACATTTTCAACTTCAGCCTTGAACTCATTGAACTTTTCAAAGGATTCAGACTTCTATTGCATAAGATAAACATAACCATACCTAGAATAATCATCAGTAAAACTAATAAAATACTCATAGCAACCTCAGGCTTGCACATTCATAGGACCACAAAGGTCAGAATGTACTAACTCAAGAGGCTCTTTGGCTCAATAACTTTTTCTAGTAAAAGGTCGTTTAGTAATCTTACCCTCAAGGCAAGATTCGCACACCGGTAAAGAATTTTCTTCTAACTCACTTAGAAGTCCATTCTTCACCAATTTCTCATTCATATTAGAACTGTGATCTTAAGTCTATATGATCCAAGTAAACATTTTAAAACATGAATACAACCTAAGTGAGCATGTAAGTCTTATGGATGTTGAAGTAATCAGTCGTATGTATCCATTGCATGGGAGTTGCGCTCATCAAGCGATTGCAGTCATCGTGTGAAGTTGTGGTATTAAGCGAATGTGGTCATTGAATGATTGCGGCTACGCGATAACACATACTAATGGGATCAACACAAGGTTGGTGGAATGAACACACAATGCATCTACCTTGAGAAAATCAAAAGATGATATTGACATTTCACCTACCACGCCGTTAGCGGCAGAGGTTCAAAAAAGGACTAACGCGTCGAATGTCAGACTCAGAGCAGCCCATTAATGTTGTCAACGATCCAAGCTCTATAAATAGAAGCCGATGAGCAGAAATTCAAGTTATCCAAGGTTTTCGCCTGAGGTTCGCCTAGGGCAGATCCTTGTGATCCAGACAAAATGCGTGAGAATACGCTTGAGAGTTCTTCACCTCCTTCATCCATTCTGAGTGACGACCGGAGCTAGATCTCGAGAGATTCAGCTCCACTGCCCATCCATGGCAACACCAGCAGCCTTGACGCACATCCGCTAGAAGCAAGTCTTTGCTTCCAGCCGGTCATTTCATTTTCCTTTCTTTTCTTATATTGTATTGTATGATATTTTTTTATTAAGGAATTAATACAATTTGTTTTCAATGCATGTCTCTGTTTCCTTCGACTCCATCTCCATCTTCCTTGCTTAGCACCTTTACTTTCATTGCAACACTTAGTGAGATTGCTTGAGTATCGCATACTTAGTCATGTGGATTAGGGATATGAAGTATGTAGCAACGTGAGTGTGTGAGTAACCTTATTTGCTTAGTGTGAAGTTGCGGCAACGCCTGTCTATGGGCTAACACATTGCTTGTCTATGAGTAAAGTCAGCAAAAACCAACTATCCGAGAGGGTAAGTGGTTGGTCGCATTAAGCAATGTATGCATTGTTCACTAGAGATAGGAATAATCTTGCGTCAACCAAGTTCATGTGATTGTCTTGTTTTATGTTGTGCCCAACACCCCTTTAAAGCTATTCGAGAGAGAGTCTAAAGAAAGAACCTAATGACTCGAGAGAGCTAGGTTAGAATCTAGACTCGAGAGAGCGAGATTAGATCGACATAAGCAAGAGATAGGGACTTAGAGATAAGTTCTGTTTGTCAACCTGCATCGCATGCATCCTAGAGATGGGAATGATATTATGTGGTCGCCTTATTTGTGTGTGTGTCATTTTGTCATCGCATAAATAAGAATAGAGGCTTATGTGTAGGTTCTATAGACTTATCGCATATATCGCATACATTCTAGCATTAGAAGCCGTAGCATTCGCATCGAGAGGTGGTTTACTATTGTATGTGTGTTGCATGATCGCATGGCTTGCGTTGACTAAGGTTGCCCTTGCGGTCACTCTTAAGGGTTGCAATGAAAACATCTCCACATTTTATCTATCTTTCCCATTCATTTGTTTCATGTCAAGAGTTTTCGTGTCTCTACCTCTCATGCATATTCTTATTGAGTTGTCTGTTAGATAGGAGTAGGAGTAGGGTTAACTTAGCAACCTCCCTTCCATTATTTTATTTAAACCGTCGCATGCATATTACAGCATTTATATTGCTACAAGTCCCTGAGTTCGATCTCGAATCACCCGAGATACTTGCGTTCGCGTTATACTTGGTGTGAACGCAAGAAAACTTATGACAGGACGCATGGTCATCACATATATTCATTAACGCATCATCATTCCAATGCATGACCATCGACGCATGACTATCAACACATATCTTAAGAACATGCATCGCATATTGCGTCCACAAGATTTTAGTTGTTGAATAATTTGATCTCTAATTTCCCGTCATCAAGTTTTTGGCGTCGTTGCTGGGGACTTGGCAGCTAATTGTTTGTTAAGTTTTGTGTCTCTACGAGCAAACTTTTTATCTTGGGAGTATTGCAGCTTGTGCGACCAGGTGCAAACAATATTGAAGTGTAGGCGATGTGCTGAAAGCCAGTAGTGACCCCAAGGTAGAAGGGCAATCAGTCGCAAAAGAGCTGAAGGATAGTAATTCCAAGATCTAGTGTTTGTTTCAACCATAAATGGATTTTTGAAGCTTACAAACCTTTTGTTCTTGACCATGTGCAATAAACCCCTCTGATTGAGCATATAGACACTCTCCTCAAGATTGTCATTTAGAAAGGACTGTCTTGATATCCATTTGCCAATTTTTATAGTCATAAAAGGTGGCAATGGATAAGAGTATTCTAATCAACTTAAGCATGGCAACGGGAGAGAAAGTTTCTTCATAGTCCACTCACTCTCTCTGGGTATAACCCTTTGCCACAAGTCGAGCCTTAAAAGTCTATACTTTATCGGTTTGGTCTCGTTTTCTCTTGTAGATCTACTTACAACCAATTGGTTTTACATCATTTGGTTGATCTACAAGTTCCGAGACAGAATTGAAGTACATAGACTCCATCTCAAGATCCATGGCTTTGACCCACTGATCACGATCCACATCTTTTATCTCCTGTTTATAGGTTGATGGATCCTTTATGCCGTCATCAGGTATGATGACTTGTGTTTCTGTTAAACCCAAGTAACGGTTAGGCTGATGAACAACCCTCCCACTACGTCGAGGCATTCTCAACTCTTGAGAAGGATTTGACTGACCAGATGTACTAGTTTTATCTACTACTTTAATAGATGAACTAGCTCTATTTTTAGCGTTTTTGGAAATTTCATTCAATACTAGTCTACTGCGAGGTTGATGACTTCTTATGTGGTCTCCCTGTAAGAATGTGGCATTTGTCGATACAAATACCTTATTCTCTTGAGGATCGTAAAATAGGCCACCTTTTGTTTCTTTTAGATAACCTACAAATAGGCATAGTTTTGAACGACGTTCCAATTTTTTAGGATTTTGTACCAACACGTGTGTCGAGCATCCCGAAATCCTAAAGTGATGTAAACTACCTTTACGCCCTTTCCATAGTTCATTAGGTGTTTTTGAAACACTTTTAGAGGGAACATTATTCAAAATATAGACATCAGTTTCTAATGCATGTCCCCAAAAGGAATCAGGTAACTTAGCAAAGCTCATCATTGAGCGAACCATGTCCAACAAGGTTCTGTTTCTTTTTTTAGATACACCATTCTGCTGAGGCATATTAGGTGCAGAGAGTATTGACCTGTTTCTATGTTCTATCATATAGTCCTGGAATCTTAAGTCCATGTACTCCCCACTTCAATTTGATCGTAGTGTCTTGATTGTTTTACCTAACTGGTTCTCAACCTCGGCCTTATATTCTTTGAACTTTTCAAAAGAATCAGACTTGTGATGCATTAGGTAAATATGACCATATCTTGAATAATCATTAATAAAACTGATGAAATATTCATACCCACCTCGAGCTTTGACATTCATCGGTCCACAGAGGCTCGAATGTACGAGCTCTAAGGGTATTGTGGCTCTGAGACCTTTTCCAGTAAAAGATCTCTTAGTCATTTTTCCCTCAAGACAAGACTCACATGGGGGTAAAGAATTGCCTTCTAACTGATTTAGGAGTCCATTCTTAACCAATCTCTAAATTCTTTTGAGATTTATGTGGCCAAGTCTTAGGTGCCATAGATAGACATTAGAAGAAACTTTTTGTCTTTTATTCTGAGTTTCGGCTGTTCCAAACATCTCGGTATTTAAGATAAATTTTTCTTTAGTTGATCTTAACTTATATAAGTTGTTTTCAAGTATAGCAGAACAAATTTGAATACCTTTTCTGAAAATGAATGCTTCTTTAACTTCAAAAATTATTTTACACATTTGTTCCGTAATACATTCGATAGACATCAAATTCTTCTTCATAAGAAGTGCATACAAAACATTTTTAAGTACTAGATATCTATCTTAAAAAAAAAAAAAAAAAACTTCAAATCTCCCACTACTTCGGCCGAGACAACCTTTCCTGTTCCAACCTTGAGGGTGATCTCGCCTTCTTCAAGCTTTTTCCAGGAACTAGTTTCCTGAAAAGAGAAGCAAATATGATTAGTGGCTCCTGAATCCAATATCCAGGTTGAGGTATCATACTCCAATAAACATGTTTCAGCAACCAGTAAATCATATTTACCTTGTGCTTCTTTCGAGGCAGGGGCCTAAAGACATTCCTCAGTTAAGACAAATCTCAGGTCATCTATTACAAGTGTTGAATTCAGATTTGTTTTCTATGTTGAGTAGTTGTCGCCGTTAAGTTTTTCAGAAGCTAATAGTTGATCTAAAGAGCTAGTCATACTGAAAAGAAAAACATATCCTTTTTAGTAAAAAACATTAATCTTTTAAATCCAATCAAGTTTAGCAAAAAAACTAATAATGTACCCTTCATTATTATATTTTGCAACGATATTTCAAAATTTTAGAATAACCTCCACCGAAGAGCAGTCGATTATTCCTCTTTTGAACCAAGACAATCTTGACTAGATACTAACCCCAGAATAACTCTTTATTCTTATAGCACTTTAGTTATCGCTACTTTGGTCAAGAATTTACTAACACTTAGTAATTCTCGTAAGTGTGACCCTCCATTTTCAAACCTCAAAGATCGGAATCATTATGCTCCCGAAGTTGGAAAGACAAGAATGAAAACGGACCTGAGAGACCCTATCAATTTTTAGAGTTCGCGGAGTTCCGAATCCTATAATACAACCCTCCGATTGGTAAGGTCACTCCAGGGCAGACATGCAAGCGCATTATAGGAATCTCACGGTGCGACCTAATGGAAGAGATCGTAGGATGTGTTGACACACTTCCTTCTCCTACTTACTATGAACAACTTCCTTTATTCACCTTGGTATTGACTCATGCAAACACTCTCCGAATGGAGTCCGCTTCCAGGGTGGCCCAAAGCCGAGCATAAATCTCACGGTGTGAACTCTTAGGGACGCTAGAGCTAAAAGTACATTACTTCTCTCCAGCTGAAGTGTTCTAGACGGTTAGGGTATAAAATACTTAGCAATACATTTTGGCTAACTAAACATATCCTAAGTCTAGGTGATTCATCCGAGTATAACTTTTATACTGGATTTTTAACCTACGATGTCTAGGTGATAAACAAATTTTATTACCTCACACAGCCCACGCATGCTCATAAAACCGGTTTAACCTAACTCAGACGCCGACTCGATCTCCAGGTAGTAGGTGTTGACTCTGTCTCTTATACACATCTAGATGTGTATAAGAGACAGGGTTTAATCTAACGGAAATGTGCAGGCGATCAGGTGGGCGGACGGGCACGCGAGGCTGCTTCGAAGCGGGTCGGAGCACGAAACGGGTCGAACGGAAATCGTGGACGGCAAATCGGGTCGGGTCTCGAAACGGGCCGGAGTGCTTCGTCGACAGCTGGCGCACGGGCTACTCCGAATCAGGTCGGATCTCTTCTTGGGTCAGGTCTGGGAGCAATCTCTCGGGTCTAGTGGCTACTTCGGGTCTGTGAGCCATTTTTCTCCAAATTTGAAGCTGTCATCTCTCTCGAAATCGAGTAATTACATCCTAATTTCAACTCTAATAACTCCAACAAATTTACAAAACCTTTTTCACACATTAATGCTCATAAACATGTGAGCAATTACAAATTTCCACAAGAAATTTAAAGAAAAACAATACCAAAATCATAATAAACCCACTTTATTACACATTTCATTCAACATTTGAATAGAAAAGAAAAAACTACCCACCAAAAGCATTTGTAATTTGATAAACACAAATCTTCCATAAAGTTGATAGATAGAATTTGTAATTTCGTATTTATATTTTAATATATCTTTTAAGAATACTATTTTGCTACTAGCTAGATAGCAACCATTTTTTGCAATCCAACCTTGTGGCCTCTAATCACATGGTTTTACAAGACAAACTTATTTCTTTTACCATACTTATGTTTTACAATTTGAAGATGTATTTCGACGAGGACCTAAAAGTTTGAGTGCTAAATTTTGATACGAAAAAGCAGAAAAGGGATTGGTGTATGGTTACCATGAGTACATCGCCAGCCATGACAATGAAGGAGCAATTGGCTAAGGGTTGAACATCAAGCCACTGATCAACAAGCAATTGAATTTGAAGACCATATATGAGAAGCTAGTGAATTATGGACAAAAATAAGTAGGAGATGCAAGAGCCATTGATCATCAACTATGTTCATTTTTTGGTATAGGATAAGTAGGAGAGAGAGAGAAGCAGGAGACTTTTTCTTTTTTACTTTTTTTGAAAAAATAATGTTATATATTTTTTAGAAAGATTTAATTTTTATTCATTTAAATTTGAAGGTTAGTCCTAAATTAACAGGTTTTTATTTATTTGATCTCTAAAATTAAATAATGTTTAATAGATCAATTTTGTAAGTTGTAGGTCCCTAAAATCTCATTTGGTAATCATTACGTTTTTTGTTTTTTGTTTCTGAAAATTAAGCATATTTTCTCCTTATTTCTTACAAATTTGCATTTTTCTCTAAGTAAAATGGTTGAATTCTTAATTAAATTCCAAAAACCAAAACAACTTTTTAAATGCTATTTTTTAGTTTACAAAATTTGGTTTGAGCTTTTTATATTATTGGTAAAAAGTATATAACAAATGAAGAAATTTGGAAGTGAAAGTAGTGTCTATAGGCTTAATTTTCAAAAGTAAAAAATAAAATGATTACTAAAGAGACCTAAATTATTTTTTATATATATAATTCATGGAACTACTAGAGACAACATTACAAGTTTTAGAGTTCTATTAACTATAAAATTTAAGTCCATATCTAATAAGTCAGTTGATTTTTGTAAATTTCAAATATGTAGGTTACCTAATATTAGGCAAAAAAAAAAAAATTAAAAGTTAAAAAATGTATTAGACACCTTTTAAAATTTAACTAAATAGACACAAACTTGAAAATTCGTATATTACATTTGTAATGAACTTTAATCTTTTTATTCTTTAATACATGACTTTTTTTTGCGCCAATGAAGTGATTTTCCAAAAAGATTCTCTCTCTCTCTCTTTTTCTTCTTTTGTTGACATGAATATATAATTAAGAAATGTCTAAATCTTATTTTGGTTCCTGAACTTTACATTTTATTCTATTGTGGTCCTTAAACTTTAAAAACATCCGTTTTAGTTCTAGAATTTTAAAAAAGTACTTAATTTGGTCTCTACTATTAAGATTTTGTTATTCTCAAACATAATGGTGAAATTACTTATATTTTTGGAGGATTAGACTACTAAATAAGTTAGTCATGCTAAAAAAATCTACGGTTTCAATTTTGAATTAGATGATAAAACGATTTTCCCTACGAGATCTCAAAGTTATTTTGCTCTAAAATTTTGGTTGTTCGCTATTTTGACACGTTAGTTGTTGATATTTTAATTCATATTCATCTTACTCAACGCTAGATGCAATTTCATTCTTAAATAGATTTCATTTTTAAAGAATTAACATAATCTTGATAATAAGGTATCAAAATTAATATTTTTTTAAAAAGTTAAGAGACTAAAACGGACATTTTTTAAAGTTTCGGGACCAAATAGAATAAGAATAAAAAGAAAATAAAATTCATATTATAAATTCGACTAAAAGTATAATGTGTTTTTTTTTTTTTTAATTCATATCATCTTTTATTCTTTTGTTCAAATAGAGAAATGGAGGTTCAAGCATCTCTCTTTTGGAAAGATAAAGAATATTTTGACCAATGAAGTTAAATTCTAATCTGTGGGTATCCATAATTATAATTTAATTGATTTTTTTCATTATGTTTATTGAATAAATTTAGATGAATTTAGATTTTGTCAATAAATATGAAACTTATTATCATTTCAAATAACACGAACGGTTTAATTTCTTATCTTACAATTGTCTTAACTATAAAAAAGATAATGGGATTTTGTATTGAAAAATATATATATACACTTACGTTAGACATTATTTATTTATTTATTAATATTCATTGTGGGAAATATATTAAATATCTTCAGTATTAAATAATTAATATTCTGTTTCAAGTGGTAAGTATTCTTGCCTGTCACGCGTGTGACCCGCGTTCGATCCCCGGCAACTGCTATTTTTGCTTGTTTTCCTTCCTACTAAATTTTGCTCAAAACGGTTCGTTTGAACGGAAAATCAATGAAAACTACTTCTATTTCGGTATTTTTGACATTTGTACCTCCGAAAATAGTGAGATCAACAAACATAATTAATAAAATTAATTATTATTATTATAAATATTATACAATATAGATGTCCATCCCAACCATGTGTCTTTAAATACGTTACTCTATATATCACAAATTTATACATGGTTAGTGTCCTAATAGCCACATCTTACATACCAATTCTCTTATAAATATTGATCATTTATACATTTTGTAGGATGGAGGAAATTGGTGAGAAATCCAAACTTTTGGGAAAAATAGAGAATTTGTTTTTATTTCATATTTTCTTTATTTCTTTATTTTATTTAAGTTGTTTATTTTATATCTATATATTTATTTATTATTATATTATATTTTTCATATCTATATTCCGGTTGTGCTCTCAAATTTTACAACAATTATAACACTCTTTCAAAACGAACATATAATTAAAACACCATTTTGGTGATTCTACTTTGAGATTTATTCAATTTTAGACCTTGTTTTTTTAAATATCTTATTTTAACCTATGTATTTTTAATAAATCTTAAATTTAGTCATTTGAAATTAAATTGTATAAAAATAATTACATGCAAGGAAATAAAATAAAGTGAACAAATTACTTCAAAGTAACATGACCAAAATGGTATTCTATCCAAGTTATTCTCACTTTGGTGACATTTTATAAACTAGTATTATACTTTATATCATGTAAATATTAACAAAGCAACACCTTAATCTCCATTTGATGACAATATTTTATTTAATTTTTGAAAACTAAACTCATAAACACTACCTTTAATTTACTTACGAGCTGATAATTTTGTTTAATCATCTATTTTAATTTATAACAACAATTTTCAAAATTTCAAGTTTTGAAAACTAAACAGAGTTATTTTTTAAATTCAATTTTTAGTTACCTTAAGAGAGATCAAGATTGTTATAAAGAAATGGTGATAAAAAAATAAGCACAATTTTCAAAAATAAAAATTAAATGATTATTAAACGACGCCTTAATAATTTAGGGGAAAATAAAGAGCAATACTATATTTGCAACAACATTTAGTTAAAAGAAGTCACCACAATGCAACTAATAAAATTTATACCATTTTGAATGTACATAAGTATGGTAAAAAGACTTTATCGAATATATGATTATCAAGAACATGCTGATTTTTTAATCAACATCAAATTATATGAAGAGTAGTAGTCCACTAAGAGGTATTTGATCCAAGGAAGGAAGAAAAACTCAACTATATATTTAATATGCACTTAATAGATAAGTGAATCCCACTAAAAAATTTGAGCTAATAAAAACACGTGCGAGATGTGACTATTGGAAAGGACAAATATAGCTAGAGATTGTTGGTGAAGGGTGCATGAGGAAGTTTTTGTTGATTTAAAGGCCACAATAATCTTTTATATGAGAGATAGCTTCATGAGAAATATTGGCTTTGTTAATCTCCCACTAAAGTGTTCTAAATGTTTGGGTGTTAGTAAATAAACGGCCAATTTTAAATAACCTAAGTCTATATGATTTTTATCCAAGTATAACATTCTATTTGGATATTAACCTACGATGTCTAAATGTTTACACCAGTTTTAAACCTCACATAACTCACGCAAGCTTCATAAAATCAGTTAACAATACTTAATATTTCAGTCCTAATCCCCAGGTAGGAGGTATTACGTAAACCGCCAACTTAAGTACCTCCAGCCTTAAACAAGTTTATGAACCGATTTAAGTTTGTAACCAAATTTTATAAGGTAACAATCTATTTTAACTGTTAAAACTAGTTGTTAACCTAAGTGAGCATGTTGTTTATATTTGTTATGGATTTTAAAGTCTAATTTTATTTTATAAATAACTCATAAAACAAACAAGCTTTAACATACCATAACATGCTTCAAAGGTATTCAAAATCAATATAACAATTACATCAAGTTTTAGCAAACTCTAAAACATGCATACTATATATTATAACTAATTCTAACATACAATAATGCATGTAACATGTTTACCTATGATGAGATTTTAAATCTAAATAGCATACTTTATGCCTATAAAAAAAATTAATTATAACAAACATCAAATGCATTAATAATTAAACATAAAACTGATATGTTTTTTGGCTTTGGCATTTTAAAACAAATAAAAGTCTAACTATTACATGAATCAGCAAAACTGGCTTCAAAAAAATTTTGGACCGCTCAAATCGCCCCAAATCGGGCAAAACTCATTGAGTAACAACAAGCAACCAACACCAAGTATACTAGTATGCATCGAGTATGTCATCGAGCATCAAATATTTTACAAAAAATACCATCGAGTAGATGCCATCGACCATCAAGTAAGGTATCTAGCATCAAGTATCGAGTATTTCATGAAATATCATCGAGTACCATTGAGTATGGCATCGTGCATCGAGTATTTCATGAAATTTCATCGAGAATGCCATTGAGTATCCCATCGAGCATCGAGTATCTGGCAGAAATTTGAATTTTCAGTTCATGCTGCTTCGACCTTCTTTACTTCTTTCTTCAACTATATCCTAATTGCAACTCTAATGACTCCAAACGAACTACAAACTCTTAAACACATATTAAGGCCCATTAAACAAGAGCCAAATACAAGAGTTACAACATAATTGAAAAGATTCAAATGCCAAAACACTGAAAAACTATATCAATACACCATTTTCATACAGTTCATAAAGAACACCCACCAAACTCAAATTAACAATAGTTAAGCACTTAAATCATGCTCTGATATCAATTGAAGGAGTAATATAACATGAAATGGAAGAATTCAGAATCAATAGGCACTTAAACTATACTTAATTTGAGTTTTAAACATGCTACTTTTGAGGCTTTCATAAAAAGGTTTGAACAAGACAATATCTTTGTAGTTCTCTTCACGATTTTAGCAGAATTTCCATAAGTTTGAGCTGGATTCTTTAGATAGACCACCAAAAAGATCTTCTCCACTATGTTCAAGAAGGAATGTGTGGTGGAAACACTTTAATCAAGCTGAATTGAGGATCAACTTGAGAGAATGTAGTAGGGTTTTAGTTTTGCAGCAACTTGGATAAAGAACTCAGAATTCTATCCCATGCATGAAGCTTCATTATATAGATTGATTTCATGCATTAGAAGATGGTTGTATGTAGGGCAACTTTGTTAGAGACAATGATAGAGTGGCCCAAGTCAAGAGGTCAACTGCTGCCACGTCAAGACAGCCATGCCAAGTAACCAATTCTAGTCATGAATGAGGAAGCACAAATATCTTCTGGTTGTTACGATTTTCATAACAAACCTTATTCCCTCATTCTTTTCTGATTGGTTATTTCAATGTATTTGCTGATTTTTCATTATATTATTCTATTATTTATTTCCCATTCTTGGGCAACCCTAATTTAGGGATACTCTGTGTATAAAATGGCAAGTTTCTGCCTCATTAATGGTATAAGAAAATACAGTCGAGCTATACCCTCTCCTATAAAAAATCTGCTAATTAAAATCTTGATTTGGTATCAGAGCTGCAATGGCAGACGCCTTCTTCTTCGATTTCTCTAGCGTAAATTCCGGGTCAACCAAATTCAGCAGTCCTCCGCTGAATCAGTTGCTAAATCAAATCACGAGTATCAAGCTTGAGAGAGGAAATTTTATGTTATGGAAAACCCTAGCCCTCCCGATTCTACGTGGATACAAATTAGAAGGTCACCTAACGAGGGGTGAACCTTGTCCTCAGATGTTTATTTCTCCATCTACTATGCAATCCACCCCTGTCAGCTCAACTGAACCCGATTCATAGCATCTTGCGGGAGGAGCATCTAGCTCTGCTGCAGCAAATGTAGTCAATCCTTAGTATGAGGCCTGGATCACAGCAGATAAACTTTTATTTGGTTGGCTGTATAATTCGATGACATCAGAGGTTATTGTTCAACTTATGGGATTCAACAATGCTAAGGAACTCTAGGATGCCATTCATAGTCTGTTTGGAGTCCAATCTAGAGTAGAGGAAGATTATCTTCATCAAGCATCTCAACAAACCCGCAAAGGTAACTAAAAAATGAGTGGATATTTAAAACTAATGAAGTTACACTCTGATAATTTGGCTCAGGCTGGAAGTCCGGTAACTACAAGGCCTCAGTATCGTAAGTTCTACTTGGCCTGGATGAAGAATACAACCCTATAGTGGTCATTCAGAGTAAACTTGATATTTTGTGGCCTGATATGCAGCCAAAACTCTTGTCTTTTGAGAAACGACTAGAACATCAGAACAGCTCCAAAACAACTGTTCAATTTGGTCATAATGCATCTGTGAACGTGGCCTTCAGTAAATCTCCAAATGGTGCGAAATTGTCCAATCAGAATAATGTTACAGAAAACATCCAACAAACAAATTGTCTTAGTTCAATGGTCAAAGAGGTAACTACAATAACTACAATGGAGGGGGAAGATCAAACAAATTTCAAGGCCGAGGAAGAGGTCGTGGAAATCGTCCTATGTGCAAGGTATGTAAAAAGATAGGACATATTGCTGATGTGTGTTATCACAGGTATGATAAGGAGTTCAGTCCTCAACAACATCAAAACAAAGGAAATGGAAATGGTTCTATTCCACCAGGCAATAACCCATCAGCATTTGTAGAAGCACAAAACAGTAATCCATTCCTTGCTACACTTGAAACAGTAACCGATCCCAGTTGGTATGTGAACAGTGGTACCACAAATCATGTCACAGCCAATTACAACAACATTGCAAACCCTACTGAATATGAAGGTAAAGAAAGTGTTATAGTGGGTAATGGTGATAGTTTACAAATTTCTCATGTAGGAAACTCTTGTTTGACTGATGGTGGCTATAAATTAAGTTTGGAAAATATGTTGTGTGTGCCTAATACCTGATATAGCAAAGAACTTAGTCAGTATATCAAAACTTGCTAAAGATAATCATGTGTTGAATTTCACGATGATTGCTGTGTTGTTAAGGACAAGCTTACTGGTCGAATGTTGCTGAAAGGAGTTCTTAGCAATGGTCTCTATAAACTAAATGGTGTAGAGGTGAATCCTGTGGATATTTCAAGAAGAGATGGTGTAGCTTCACAGCAGTCAATGGACAAAAATAATGATTTAACAACATTAATGTTATCAACCAGTGTTAATGTTGTTGAATCAAAGACTGTTGGCATAGATGGTTGGGTCATCCAGCATCCAAAGTTTTAAATTCCTTACTTAGATAATGTAATCTGCAAGTTAAATCTAATGAAGAATGTGATTTTTGTGATTCCTGTCAACTGGGCAAGTCCAAAGCGTTGCCATTCTTTGACTCTACTTCTCGTGTTGATCAAGTGTTTAATCTTATTCATACAGATGTTTGGGGTCCTGCTCCCGTCGCATCAACTAATGGTTATTGCTACTATATGTCATTTATAGATGATCATAGTCGGTTTCTATGGATCTATCCGTTAAAACAAAAATCAGACACATTGGAAACTTTTAAACATTTCCTACAATTGATTAAAAATCAGTTCAATGTGACAATCAAGACTTTACAGTCAGATAATGGAGGGAGTATAATCGCGTTCATCAATTGTGTAGCTTCTTAGGGATCATTTTGAGACAATCTTGCTCCTACATTTTTACCTAAAACGGAAAAGCGGAACGGAAGCATAGGCACATCGTTGAAATGGCTCTAACACTACTGGCACAAGCTTCCATGCCTTTGCACTTCTAGTGGGATGCATTTGTTACAGCTGCTTATTTAATAAATGGGCTACCAACGTCAGTCTTACAAGGCAAATCTCTAATGCAGGTATTGTTTGATAAGAAATTGGATCTCACTAACTTAAAATTTTTTTAATGCGCCTGTTTTCCATACTTAAGACCGTATCAAGCCCACAAACTGGGATTTCACTTAGAAAAATGTACCTACTTGGGCCCAAGCCCAATTCATAAAGGTCACAAATGTGTAAATTCAGATGGACGAATCTTCATATCACGGCATGTGGTTTTTAATGAAAATGAGTTTCCTTTCTCCTCTGGTACCCCAAATTTCACTAATGAGCCCACAGCCCATTCAAACCCAGCCCTACATAATCCACAACATATTACACTAAATCTTAACCTATTAACTAACAACCTGCCTAGTCTTTTGGCCCAACCCAATTTATCTACTACCTAAAATCAACTCTCTACCACACCTTCAACACTTCCTAATCTGTTATCTCCCTCTTCACTTGATCCTTTATCTTCTCCATCACCTGACCATAGCCTAAGCCCAATCTTAAACTCGCCTACTACTACTCCATCGCACGTGCCGTCTATTCCATCTCCGGATCGATCACAAGAGTCATCTTCGACCTCACAACCCAAGTCTCCCTTAAACACTAACCTACACCCCTCGACAGAAACCAATCAAGCAGTATTACCATCTCACCCTATGATCACTAGAGGAAAGGCCGGAATTTTTAAGCCAAAAGCTTGGATTACCGAGACCAAGAGAAATTGGTCTTTAACTGAACCCACTAGGGTTAAGGATGTTCTTGCCACTCCACAGTGGAAGGAGGCCATGGACGTTGAATACTCTGCTCTAATGGCCAATTGGACCTGGTATCTGAATCCCCCATCTCCGAGTACAATGTGCTGGGCAACAAATGGATTTTCAGGCCAAAGAGGAATGATGATGGATCGATCCAATGATACAAGGCAAGGTTGGTTGCCAAAGGATTTCTTCAACATCCTGGAGTTGATTTCTTTGAAACCTTCAGTCCTTTTGTCAAGCCATCAACCATTCGGGTAGTCCTCAGTATAGTTGTGACAAAAGGGTGGTCTCTTCGACAGTTGGATTTTAACAACGAATTTTTGAATGGTAACCTGCATGAAGATGTGTACATGAGCCAACCACCAGGATATGTTGATACCACACAACCGGATTATGTCTGTAAATTAGATAAAGCGATATATGGACTGAAAAAAACGTCGAGAGCATAGAATAACACGCTACAGATTACACTTACCAGCTAGGGATTTCATAACTCAAGATCTGATTCCTCCTTGTTCATTTACCATTCTAGACCATCAGTTGTGTTACTTTTAGTCTATGTTGATGATGTTATCATAACTGGGAACAACACTACTATGATCTCGCGTCTGATTCATGCTCTAGATTCAACATTTGCACTCAAAGATCTTGGGGCTCTACACTATTTTCTTGGGATTCAGGTACACTATCTTGAATCTAGTTTTTTTACTAAATCAAGCAAAATGTGTGGATGATTTGCTGCATAAGTTAGAGCTCACAAATCTTAAACCTGCTTCTACGCCATGTACTTTGGGAAAACGATTGTCTGCTAATGAAGGTATCTTACTACAAGATCCGTTTACTTATCGTAGTACTATCGAAGCTCTTCAATACCTAACACACATATGGCCTGACATAGCATATATAGTCAATCAGCTCAGCCAATTCCTTCAAGCTCCCACGGATGCTCATTGTCAAGCCACAAAGAGAGTCCTCCGTTACATCAGTGGCACTAAACATTTTGGAATACTCTTTCAACCTAGAAATGATCTTGATGTCTCTACTTTTTCTGATGCTGATTGGGCGTCCAATATTGATGACAGAAAGTTTGTAGCTGCTTATTATGTTTTTATTGGAAACAATCTTATCTCTTGGTCGTCAAAAAAAAAAAATGGCGGTCGCTCGATCAAGCACTGAGTCAGAATACAGAGCTCTTGCGCATGCATCTTCAGAAGTAATATGGTTACAGAAGTTTCTTGATGGATTAAAAATGAAGTCTCTTCACAGGCCAATTTTATAGTGTGACAATATAAGTGCAGGAGCCCTCGCAGCAAATCCAGTCTTTCATGCCCGAACAAAACATATAGAGATAGATGTACACTTTGTGAGAGATCAAGTACTCAAGGGTAATCTTGAAGTTCGATATGTGTCAACAACTGATCAATTAGCCAACTGTTTAACAAAACCTTTGTCTTATTCGCAATTTTAGGATCCAAACTCGGAGTTATTGACCTTCCCTCGAGTTTGAGGGGGATGTTAGAGACAATGACAGAGTGGCCCAAGTCAAGAGGTCAACTGATGCCATGTCAAGATAACCATGCCAAGTCACCAGTCCTAGTCATGGATGAGGAAGCACAAATATCTTCTGGTTGTTACGATTTCCATAACAAAGCTTATTCCCTCATTCTTTTCTGATTGGTTATTTTAATATATTTGCTGATTTTTCATTATATTATTCTATTATTTATTTACCATTCTTGGGCAACCCTAATTTAGGGATCCTCTGTGTATAAAATGACAAGTTTCAGCCTCATTAATGATATAAGAAAATAAAGTTGAGCTATACCCTCTCCAACAAAAACTTTGCTAATTAAAATCTTGATTAACTCCTACTTAGAATTAATTGAAGAACTTATGGTGGAATTTGATGATAAAACACCATAAATGATGTTAGTGAATTTTTTCAATTTTTGGAAAAAATCCATTAACTCTAATCAATTTCAAGTAAATTGATTTTCTTTTAAATAAAACTATTTTATTTAAAATTTAGTTTTATATAATTAATTCAAAATTAATTAATTTAAATAAAACTAATTTAATTAATTTAATACCTCAATATTAAATTAATAAAACATCAATTCTACCAATATGATTCAAATTCATATAATCAATATTTAAATCATAATTTAAATATTAATTGATTCTCCAACCTTGTTTTAATTTCAACTAAATTAAACGTTTTAATTATATCGTATACAATCAATTGAAAACCCTAAAACCGAATTTGAATATTTCAAATTCATAACCCTAAATTCAAAATTCATCCAATCAATACTCAATTTATTATTCCAATTTATGAGCTAGTAGAGGGACTTACTAGAGCTACAGATTATGAGCTCCAACAATTTGTAATCAATTGGTTACACTCTTTAAACCAAATTAATTACTTTTCGTTAACCATCAAGCCATATCACTATAGCTCAATAATTGTACTCTTCTCACCGTAGATGTATTTCTGTCCATGTTAACTATAATTAGTAAGTCGATCCTTTATAGGTTGTTCGTATTTACAGCTGGGTTAAAATTACCATTTTACCCTTGTAAATACATATTGTTCCTTAAACTCCCACTGACCCTCTAATACTGACTCATTATACCACTTATGAATCATGTCCCTCTCTACCATGAGAGCGTGGGGCCCCGATTGCTCACGATCAGGAATCAACATTTAAGAGAACAACCTATCTGCTAACCCTAAGACAGGTAGGAGTGAATTCCATCTCGCAATGCTATGTCTTTAGCTATCTATCCAATCTTATCCCCAAAATAGAAGACTTATTGAGCAGTGTTGTTGGACTACTCTCACCCATGCAGATCAAAAGACAATCTTGAATAAACAAGAGTTCATAGCTAGCTCAAGATTAAGATAGAGACTTTATGCAAACTCATTGAATAGGATGCCCCTACTCACATGTCTCTACATGAATGATCTGTGGATTACATCATTTGTATTGCCTATACAAAATGATCCGAATCCAATAGTGTTACTAAGATGAGATACCAATTTCATTCACATAATTATAGACCATTTTGGCTATATACCATTAACTTGATCTTGTTTATGTCACTACACAGGGTTAAACTATTCATACTATAGCCATGGATATGTTTATTGGATTTTCATAATAGAATGCAATATCAACAACTTTATCGAATAAGATACTCAATAATATTTTATCAATAAATAGAATGTTTAACACGAAGTTTACGAACTGCGAGTTCTAGGACATTCCCAACACTTTATTCAGCTCGTCGTCGTGTAGATCTCGGCGTTGTGTAGGTCGTTTGATCGTGATTCAGCTAATACTACTCTATTCGTTGTTCATGTGTGAGATCTACTCGTCGCCACTGTCGAATATGCTCGTGGGTCTTCAAATCCAGTCGTTGACGTCACGATTCAACTCCATTTGTCAAGTCCACCGCTTGTCAATGTTGTGCATTCGTCAGATCTACCAATCTCAGCTCAAATCTGTTTCAATCTTCAAGCTTCAGGTCAGATCCGTTCAAGCTTGTGGATTGAGTGGAGCTCTTCACAATTTTCGTGTGGGTTGTTTAAGTTGTTTGCTTGCCCTAAAGGTGAAATTTTCTTTTGATATTTATTTTCAATTTAGTAATTTAAAGTTGTTTCATTCTTTTGTTTTTTATTCTAATGGTATTTATTTTTAATTTTATCTTCCCCCAAATTTCAGATCTTATTTTGTAGTTCATTTCGTTTCTTTTTCTACTTTTCTCTTTTAAGAGCAATCTTTTCAAAGGAACACTTTTCAATCTGATTTCAGTCAAAGTAAGCAAGCTGCTCCCTCCGCTTTGTGATTTTCTTGATTCAGTTTTTGCTCAGGTGCTATTTAACTTTGATTTGATGGCTTTAAGCATTATTATATGTTGTTTCAGTGTACTTTCTTCAGCTTTCTTAAACTAGAATGTTCGTATCATTTCTTGATTTTAATGATCTTTGTTCTCTATGTCATCTTTTAGCTATTTTGAATGTATGTTGTGAAGATGAATACAATTTATGACAATGTTATGCTTCATCTGCTGTAGATTCGACCAAGAAGAAGCTTTTGGCTGCAATTTGTGTGTCTGTGGCTTCACTAACTAGTTGCCTCTATGGGCCATTTTTCTATCATTAATACTCATTAACATACTGAAAACCTCATTAACCTTAATTATGAGGAGTGTTTGCACTGCTTGTGGGCTTCTTGGACAATACCCTTGTTTGCAACTTCATTCGTAAGCTTCCCCACTTCTCCCTTATTTTTTTTTAATTACATATTGATACTTACTGAAGATATAATAAAAAGTTTCATTCCCTTATTACTAGAGTAGAATTCAATATAACTTACATTGTCTTTCTTTTTTGGAACAATATAAGTTAATTTTACTTTAGCATTTTTTTTTCTTTTTCTTTTTAATATCTACATCGTCTCTTTTCCAGTCGGACTTAACCCGCTTCTTCTCCCATCCATCATCAAAACGCTCCTCGAAAAAAACCTTAGCCGAAGCGATAGCAACGAGAGATAGAAGGATCAAGGAAAGTAAATTAGGATTTCGAAGCCTAAACACCATGGCTTCAAGCTTTACAAAGCTTCTTTGAGAGAGAGAGAGTAGTTAGAAAATATAAAGAGATGGAAACTGAATCGTTTACCTCTTCTTTGTGTACGATTGAGTCACGTGGTTAAATGATGCAAGACAACCTTGTCGTTTACCTTATCGTACTAAGCGACAGAGCATTGGATACTAAGCGATAGTGGTATCGCTTACCTTATCATCTACCTTATCGTACTAAACAATGGAGCCTTGGAAACTAAGCAATAGTGATATCGCCTACCTTATCGTCTACTTTGTCTTGCTAAGCAATAGAGCCGCGGAAGCTAAGCGATAGTAGTATCATTCACCTTATCGTTTTCCTTTGTCGTACTAAACGATAGGACACTGGCACTACACGATGGAGGCTGTCGTCTACCCTTTCGTTGTACATGATGGACTCTAGGCGCTAAACGATGAATGATGTATTCAATCGTTTAGCTTATCGTTGTACACGATGAAATCAATTTACTAAGCGATAGACAGAGTAATGTTGGCTTTTGACTCTTCGTATTCTGTATTGCATTGAAAAGGGGCAGCATGCCCGATTTATACACCGTTCCCTATTTTAGGGATTCAAAGAATTAAAAGAACTATATACTAAACAACTAATAAAATGAGGACATATGGTCCAATACATGAGGAAGGAATATTTGTTTGTTATCACCAATCCTAACAGAAATTTTGGAGCATTAAATGGAATAATTCTTCATGACTCTTCACAGTGACATGGCAACCTTCAGCTGATGTGTCTTCTTGACTCCTCCTTGGTTGGTGATGTGGCATGTTCTCTAACATCCCCCTCAAACTTGTGGGGAGTTCAACTATCCCAAGTTTGGACTTTAAGTTGAAGAATTGAGAGTGTGTCAATGGTTTTGTGAGGTAGTCAGCTAGCTAATCTGATGAAGGAACATACCGAATTTCAAGTTTCCTTTTGAGGACTAGATCTCTGACAACGTGAACATCGATTTCTATGTGTTTGGTTCAAGCATGGAAGATCGGGTTGTTGGCTAAGGCCCCTGCACTCACATTATCACACCAGATTATTGGTTTGGCTGATGGGACTGCTGGATTTCACTTAGTAGTTGTTGAAGCCAAACGATTTCTAAGGCCGTGTGGGCAAGGGCTTGATACTCTGACTCGGTACTTGATCGAACTACAGCTGTTTGCTTCTTTGAGGACTAGAAGACAAGATTTCCACCAACAAATACACAGTATGCAGCTACTGACTTCCTATCATCAATGTTTGCTGCCCAATCTACATCTGAATAAGCTGATACTTCAAGTGAATGACTAGGTTAAAACAGCAGGCCATAGTTCTTGGTACCACTAATGTATCGAAGAACTCTTTTTGTAGCTTGCCAGTAAGCATCTGTGGGAGCTTTGAGGAATTGAGTAAGGTGATTCACCATGTAAGTTATGTCCGGACGAATGTTGGTTAAGTATTGGAGTGCTTCGATTGTGCTTCTATATAGAAATGGATCAATGAGAGAAACTCCATCATTGGTAGATGGATGCTTACCTAGGTTGCTCGGTGAGGTTGTAGGTTTCAGATCTGAAAGGCCAATCCTTTGTAACAAATCATCAACATATTTCGACTGATTCAATATAAACCCATGCTCTAGATATTAAACTTGGATACCTAAGAAGTAATTCAGCTTTCCTAGGTCTTTGAGAGCAAACATTTTATCTAAAGTAGCTACTAATCGAGAGATCAAGTGGTTGTTGTTTCCTATAATTATGACATCATCCACATAGATAAGGAGCAATATAGTTGAACCTTTCGAGTTAAGTATAAACAACGATGTCTGCCTTCGAGTTAGTGAATCCCCAACTAATTAGAGTAATGGTGAGAAGATCATTCCAAGCCCGAGGGGCTCGTTTTAGTCCATATATTGCCTTGTTCAATTTGCATACATGATTAGGGAACTTAGAGTTGACATACCCGGGTAGCTGATGCATGTAGACATCTTCTATTAATTTTCCATTTAGAATGGCATTGTTGAAGTCAAGTTGACGAAGGACCCATCCTTTGGAGACAACAATGCTTAAGACAACTCTGATTGTTATTGTTTTTACCACTGGGCTTAACGTTTCAAAGAAATCAATTCCAGGATGTTGATGAAACCCTTTGGCTACTAGACGTGTTTGTATCTCTGTATTGAGCCATCTAAATTTTTCTTTAGTTTGAAAATCCATTTGTTGCCCAAAACATTGAAGGATGGCGATAGAGGAACTAACTGCCATGTCTGATTGTTGATGAGTGCTTGAAATTCATTGTCCATAGCTTGCTTCCATTGAGGTGTTGCAAGTGCATCAGACACCCGCATTGGTTCAGCCAAAGATCAGTCATGTTGAGTAGTGCTTAGCCAAGCTTTTGGTTTGAAAATGCCAGCTTTGCCTCTCATAATCATTGGATGCGTAGGCTGCAAAGGATGAGAGGTGTTAGGAACATGGGTTGTATGTGAGGTATGCAGAAGGGTTTTGCTAGGTGGCTGATTGAAAGGGCTGGCCATGGGAGTTTGGGTGGCTGTATGTTCTGGACAGTTGCATGGCAAGGCATTTGAAGTTTGAGGAAAGGAGACATGTTCAGTAGGTATAGGGTAGGAGGGAGAAGCTGGATTGTCATTTGGTATGGAAGTGTTTGATGGTGAGATACTATTATAAGAACTTGGGATAGATGTTGATGAGTGAAAGGAGGCACTTTGCAATAGTGGAGTTGTATTGGGAAAGAGGACTTGAGGGCCACTATTCACTGTACTTTTGTTAGTTGAAGGACCAAGTACCTGAAAACCATAGGAGAAAGGGAAATCAGATTCACTAAAGATAACATTCCTGGAGATGAATACTTTACCATCTCTGTTGAGACATCGATGTCCTTTGTAAACCATGCTTGGACCCAAGTAAACACATTTATCAGAGTGAAACTAAAACTTGTTCGGCTGGTATGCTCGCAGACATGGGAAACAGGCGCAACCAATCACTCTTAATTTTGTGACCTCAAGTAGTTTACCATACATCAGTTGTATAAGTGACTGGTTATTTAGTATCGGTGTGGGAAGACCATTTCTTAGATGACATGCATTGAGAAATGCATCCCACCAAAACTAAAGAGGCATTGGTGCTTGTGCTAGCAAAGTCAGCCCTATCTCTACTAGGTGTCTATGTTTTCTTTCAGCTCTTCCATTTTGTGGAGATGTATAGGGACAAGAGAACCAAGAGGCAATGCCTTGTGAGCTACACAACTGATGCAATTTGATATATTCACCACCATTATCATCGCAGTGCTTTTATGTTTGTTTTAAATTGTGTTTGAACAACTTGGAGAAAATGTTTAAAGGCCTATAGTGTATCAGACTTCTGTTTAAGTGGATATACCTAGAGATATCTACTGTAATCATCTATAAACGATATGTAATATCTATATCCTTTAGTGGAGTTTGTAGAGGCTGGACCCTATACATCTGAGTGTATTAAATCAAATTTGTGTTATGCACGAGTCAAAGAATTAGGGAAGGGTAGGGAATGAGCTTTACCAAGACAGCAAGGTTCACAAAACTTAATCTCTTCATTCAGCTTAGTAGGAAGATTACAAGTTTTCAATATATTCTCCAAAATTCGAAGAGAATGATGACCTAGTTTCCTATGCCACAACCCTTTAGATTCTATTAAGTTTGCTTCACTTTTGGTCAGAACAAAGGCTGTATAATTGTTATTTTTGTTCATTGGGTTGAGAAAAAAGCTTGCCTCTATGATATTTACATCAACTAGAATCACCTCTGCTTCATTTAGCTGATATAGTTTGTTTTTAAGAGTTCCTTTCACTAGTACTTGTCCTGAACATTTGTCCTTAATAACACAACAATCATTATAGAACTCAACAGAAACATCATTATCTTGAACCGATTTTGATATGCTAACTATATTCTTCGCAATATTTGGCACGCATAGTATGTTTTTCAGATTCAGATTGCAACTAAAGGAACTTAAACATGCATTTCCTATTGAAGATATATCTAACTACTGTCCATTTCCTACTATAATTTGTTTGTTACCTGTGTACTCAGAGAGGTTTGCTATATTGTTGGGATCTACTGTGACATGATTGTCTGCATACCAATTGAAGTCCCTTGCTGATTCTGTTTGAAGAAACGGATTGAGGTTTTATGAGGTGACAAATGCTGAGGGATTTGCTACATGGTTGCCTTGATTTTGAGTCTGAGTATTTCCTTTACCACTGTTTTGATTTGGGACAAACTCTCGGTTGTACCTCTGGTAGCACACATCTGCAGCATGTCCATACTTGGAGCAAACCTGACATGTAGGCCTATTTCCTGTGCCTCGACCTCTTCCTCTATTTCTTCCACTATTGTTGTAACCTCTAGATCCATTAAACTGTTGTTTTTTACCTCCTTGTGTGTTGTTTTGTCCAGGGGCCTTGTATGAAGAGTTATTCCGATTGTAAGCAACATTAGTAGAGGCATTGTGAGTAAACGCTGTGGTGGCTTTTGAAGTGTTCTGATGTTCCAACCTCTTTTTGAACGATAGTAGTTCATATTGCATATCCAACCAAGATATCTCTGGTTTGCTTTGAATAACGACAACCAATGGATTGTACTCTTCATCCAATCCAAGTAGTACCTGAGACACTAGGTTGCTTGTACATACTGGGCTCCTAGCCTAAGCTAAATTATCATGGTGAAGCTTTATAAGTTTCAAATATTCAGACATTGACTTATTACCTTTGCGTGCCTGTTGAAAAACTTGGAGAAGATAGTCTTCTTTTACCATAGACTGAACTCCAAATAACGAGTGTATGGCATCCCATAGACTCTTTGCACTCTCGTACGCCACCAACTGTATGGTGACCTCAGAAGTCATGGAGTTGTATAACCACCTTAACAGGAGTTAATCTGCTGTAACCCATGCTTCATACTGTGGGTTCAAGGACTTCACACAAGTGGAGCTCGAAGCTCCTTTTGAGGCTTGAGAGTCTGCTTCTCCAGGTTCAACTGCTGACGAAGTAGACACAATGAACAAAGAAGGACAAACCTTTGTTCCTGATAAATGACCTTCTAGTCTGTATCCCTTCAAAATGGGAAGAGCTAAAGTCTTCCACATCATAAAATTACCTCTCTCCAACTTGGTGCTGGTTATCTGATTCAGCAGTTGATTAAGAGGAGGTGTGCTGAGCTTCGATGATTCACCAATTATGTTAAGTCAGTCCTGTGATAGTGGTGTCTGCCCTAGTAGCTCTGATACCAAGTTAGAAAATATAAAGAGATGGAAACTGAATCGTTTACCTCTTCTTTGTGTATGATCGAGTCACGCGATTAAACGATGCAAGATAACCTTGTCGTTTATCTTATCGTACTAAGCGACGGAGCCTTGAATACTAAGCGATAGTGGTATCACCTACCTTATCGTCTACCTTATTCTACTAAACGATGGAGCCTCGAAAACTAAGCGATAGTGATATCGCTTACCTTATCTTCTACCTTGTCTTACTAAGTGATGACATGTAGATATGCATGTTATCTTAGGCCTTTTACTTAGAATTATGAAGGTTGTTAGGCAGAATATTTGGCAATCATGATAGGAATTCACGAGAAAGTGAGCTTGTGTCGATTAGCATGTTGAATCTCAGCTAACCCGTTATTTTGCGTTATTATGCGTTCAATGTTCTACTTTTGTAGCTAACGCAGGAAACGAATGCAAACGCAGAAATTGGACCACCACATAGACGACCACATGCCGAGAAACACTCCATCGCAAAGGCAAATGCATCAATCAATGCTTGGATGTTGTAGTAATCAGCCGTATGCGTCCATCGCATGGGAGTTGCGCTCGTCAAGTGATTGCGGTCATCATGTAGAGTTGCGGTATTAAACGAATACGGCCATTGAATGATTGCGGCTACGCAACAATGCATTCTCATGGGATTAATGCAAGGTAGGTGGAATGAACGCATCAACGCATCTACCTCGAGAAAATCCAAAGATGATGCTGACATTTCACCTACCACGCTGTTAGTGGCAGAGGTCCAGAAAGGACTAACGCGCCAAACGTCAGACTCAGAGCAGTCCAATTAATGTTGTCGGTGACCCAAGCTCTATAAATAAAAGTCGATGAGCAGAAATTTAAGGATCCAAGGTTTTCGCCAGAGGTTTGCCTAGGGCAGATCCTTGCGAACCAGAAAAATGCGTGTGGAGATGGTAGAGAGTTCTTCACCTCCTTCATCCATTCCGAGTGACGACCGGAGTCTTCGACCGGAGCTAGGTCTCGAATGAGTTAGTTCCTTTGCCCATCTATGGTACCAACGGCAGCCTTGACGCACATTCGATGGGAGCAAATCTTTGCTTCCAGCTGGTCATTTCCTTTTCCTTTCTTTTTTATATTGTATTCATCTTGGAATTAAGGAATTAATATAATTTGTTTTCAATGCATTTCTCTGTTCTTTCGACTCCATCTCTATCTTCTTTGCTTAGCATCTTTACTTTCATTACAACACTTAGTGGGATTGCTTGGGTATCGCATACTTACTTTCATTGCAACACTTAGTGGGATTGCTTGGGTATCGCATACTTAGTCATGTGGATTAGGGATATGAAGCATGTAGCAACCCACCGAGAGGTGTGCGTTATGCGAATGTGTGAGTAATCTTATTTGCTTAGTGTGAAGCTGCTGCAACGCCTGTCTATAGGCTAACGCATTGCTTGTCTATGAGTGAAGTCAGCAACAATCAACTGCCCAGGAGGGTAAGTGCTGTCTCTTATACACATCTAGATGTGTATAAGAGACAGGGCTAACGCATTGCTTGTCTATGAGTGAAGTCAGCAACAATCAACTGCCCAGGAGGGTAAGTGGTTGGATGCATAAGCAATGTATGCATTGTTCACTAGGGATAGTAACAATCTTGCATCAACCAAGTTCATGCGATTTTCTTGTATTATGTATGCTTCATTCGTCCATTAGGGATACTCGAGAGGGTAGTCTAAAGACAGGATCTAGGCAAGAAAACTTGTGGCAGAATGAATGGTCATCGCATACATTCATTAACGCATTATCAGTCCAACGCATGACCACTGATGCATGACTATCAACGCATATCTTAGGAACATGCATCGCATAACGCATCCACGGGATTTTGGTTGTCGAGTAAAATTGACTTCTAATTTTCCCCCATCAAGTTTTTGCTGTCGTTGTTGGGGACTTGGCAGCTAAATGTTTGTCAAATTTTTTGTCTCTGCAAGCAAACTTTTTATCTTGGGTGTATTACAGCTTGTGCGACCAGGTTGCAAACAATATTGAAGTGTAGGCGATACGCTGAAAGCCAATGTTGACCCCAAGGTAGAAGGGCAATCAGTCGCGAAAGAGCTGAAGGCAGTTCTAAGCTCATGGTGGCCAACATGCGCCCAACAATTGCTGGAAGTTCCAATGGTCAGGGCAACCTGACCCAAGCAGTTGAGAGCCATCTCCTGCATGGAAGACTCCTTGCGGTGACAACACTCTTATTTTTCCAAGGACGTCTTCTACTCTATCTTTACTTTGCTTTCTTAGTATAGGTTATTTATTTTATTTTCATTTTTATTTTGGATATATGGCTACTTCCTTGGTTGTGGTACGTTTGCTCTTGTAGGTGTAACAATAAGTCTCCTTGGTTCGTAGTTCAACGGAAGAATTTGCTCTTGTAGGTGTAACAATAAGTCTCCTTGGTTCGTAGTTCAACGGAAGAATTCCTTTCACCCTTCAACGCATGGCTTCAATCACGTGGATTCCAACGCATGAGCGCATGCATTGTTCTGCCTAAGGTCTTCTCTTGTTATCTTGTATGCCTCATCCTTTTGAAATTTTCTTTTTCCCGATTGTGTTGTTTTGTGATGTTTCTATGATGGTACGTATAGTTCACCACATTTTCTAACTAATAAATGCAAGGCATTCTTTACTTTTATTAGCTTCCTCAAATTTTGAAAGTCTTAAGTTTTATTTTGCACAAACCTTTGTTCAAACATTTATTATTGCATTCTTATAATTCTATTTTTAGCTTTGCGGTGAGAATGCTGCCAACCTCTAAGTTTGGGGGTGGCAGTGGTCTCGGAGAATTGCGTTCATTATATTGCAATCATTTGTTCAAAAAAAAAAGTTGAAGTGAGATTTTGAGAATAATAACTCCACTGTCAACGCAATAGGGAAACCTATGTTGATAAGAGTTAAGCTATGAAAGGCACTTACTCGAAGTTGGATGTTTGCATGACATACATGGGGACAAGCCAAAACGAAGGCAAGTCACCAGGATCAGCACATATGCGCAACTCCTCTGTCTGGCGATGGAGCCGCAGAAGCTAAGCGATAGTAGTATCGTTCACTTTATCGTTTACCTTTATTTACTAAACGATAGAACGTTGGCGCTACATGATGGAGGTTGTTGTCTATCCTTTTGTTGTACACAATGGACTCTAGGTGCTAAATGATGAATGATGTATTCAATCGTTTAGCTGATTGTTGTACACGATGAAATAAATTTACTAAGCAATAGATAGAGTGATGTTGGCTTTTGACTATTCTTTCTGTATTGCATTGAAAAGGGGCAGCATGCTCGATTTATACATTGTTCCCTATTTTAGGGATTCAAAGAATTAAAAGAATTATATACTGAACAACTAATAAAGTGAGGACACGTGGTCCAATACATGAGGAAGGAATATTTGTTTGTTATCACCAATCCTAATAGAAATTTTGGAGCATTAAATGGAATAATTCTTCATGACTCTTCACAGTGACATGGCAACCTTCAACTGATGTATCTTCTTGACTCCTCCTTGGTTGCTGATGTGGCATTTTCGTGTTAGGAAAGGAGAAACAAAATGGTGGTCGTTCCATTCTTGTATTTTCCTACTAGTATAAATATGTGTAGGATTTGTCATTTGTAATCAAGCCAAGAAAATAAAGTAATATTCAAGTTCTAGTTTCTCCATTCTTGTTTGAGTAAGAGAAGAATCTTCTTCTCTTATCTATTGAGTTGTATTGTAGAGGCCTACTTCGTTTCTAACCACTACAAGAATTATGGGCTTTAATGTCGGTTGAAAAAAGTGAAACCGGATGTATAATATCGGTTTAAAAAAAAGGATCTTTAATGTCGGTTTTAAATTGACATTGAAGATGGTCTACAATGTCGGTTTAAAACCAACATTAAAGACCTCTCAGTTATTTTTTCTTTTTTTAACTTTATTAAAAAATATCTTCTCCATTTCAAATGAAATCTTCTCTTTCCTTTCATTTCTCTCTTACCAAACCCTCTCTTCTCTCCTTAGCTTGGCCGTGCACATCACTTCCGTCGGTTGTCGGCACCAGTGTTGCTAGGATCTTCATCGTCGTGGGCTTCTTCCGGTGGTAGGTCATCGTCGTGGGTGTTCTTCGGTTGTTTTTCAGTTGGTTTTCGTCGACATGTGGGTGTTCTTCGCCGATGTGTGGGTGTTCTCCATTGTTCTTCGCATGTTCTTCCAGTGGTTGTTCGTCGTAGTTGGGCATTGTTCTTCCAATTGTTCGTCGTGGTTGGCCATTGTTCTCCGGGTGTTCTCCGGTTGGTTTCCGATGGTTTTTCTTCCGGTGGTTCAGCTCGCCGTTCGTCCAACTATTTCCGGTCATAGAGGTGGTTCACCGGCATCATGGTCAGCTAAGATCCCCTCCGTCGAACTCAAAACTTGGTAGGCACCTGAAGGTCTCATTGGTAACGCCGTTGCCGCCGCCGTCAAGGTTCTTCCCTATTCTTCTCCTTCTTTCTGATTTCTTCTTAATTTTGAACTGATATTTAGTTTATTTTCTTAAAACAGAGTACACGTTTACTTATATTGTTAGGATTTGTCGCGGATTATGATTTTTTTTTTTTTGGTTAGATTTATCTAAATTGAGTGTTTTTTGTTGTTGCAGATTGGGTATCGCCATATTAATTGTGCTCAATTCTATGGCAACGAGAAAGAGGTAATTACATCGGTCTCTAATTTGCATGGCTTTTGTTTACATTTTATATTATTTCAGAAGTGTATCTGTTCTTTTAGGGACTAACTTATTAATGTTGGTCTCTGGAGGATTCCTTTTGTGTCGCTTTTATTTATTGGTTTACTGTTTTGAGGATGTGGGATATAATCTGAATTGCTACAATTAGACTATGTTCACTTTCTGATGCTACTGATTGGGATATTGTATAATTGGATATTGATTGTAATCAATCTACAAGAAAATTGTGTTTATGTTTT
Organism: Benincasa hispida; assembly: GCF_009727055.1. Taxonomy (NCBI): domain Eukaryota; kingdom Viridiplantae; phylum Streptophyta; class Magnoliopsida; order Cucurbitales; family Cucurbitaceae; genus Benincasa; species Benincasa hispida. The sequence goes on along the minus strand of NC_052357.1, from coordinate 1,349,835 downwards.
GGACTCTATTCGAAGTAAGGTTCAAGAGGATTTTCATGGAGTTATAAATATGTAAGTGTAATTGAATTTTCTTAGCTCTTAATTGAAGTATTTATGTTTAACTAATGTTTTCAAACTATTTAGTGGATTGAAAACATGGCAAGCCAAGCACGATCTCCAACACCATCGGTCTTCTCCAAAATGGAAACATGTAAAGGTAAATTTGCATTCATTTTTTAACAATTTATGTTCATTCGAACATAAGAATATAATTGTTTTCATCTTCTTTATATGTAGTGCCCCCATCAATTAGATTTTGTAGGATGCGGGTACTATGTGCAAAAGTATATACACAAAATAGTCCATAATCCTACTACTCCCATTACTAGCCTCGTACGTAAATTATTTATTTTTTATATACTAGCTTTAGTTTAATAAATGATGTAAACTTATGTTGAGTTTATCTTTTTTTTTTTTTCCTTTTTGTAGTTCAATACAAAAAATACATATAGCCAAGGAGAGATTGACGTAATTCGAACCCAATGGGCAAGTTTTGTTGGTCGATTTGTGTAAGGATGTACTTCTTGTTTTTTGTCACAGTAGAATGTAAATGTTATCTTAGAATGAATCTTGACGAGTTTTGAGTAAAATATGCAAGTTTAGAATGAATCCGAAGTACTAATTGTTGGTTTGTGAATAGACGAATTATTATCTAACCATGATCTGTTTATTGGAAGATTTATGTATAATTTTTTTGTTTATGGGGTATTTGGTATAAGTATTCATGGAAGTACTAATTGATATTTGTGAATGAGAGAAATGATTATTATAGAGGTGGTTGATAATTATAATTATTATTCTATGAAAGTGTGTTATCAATATACAAATGTTGGTTAGTGTGTTTATTTCATATTTGATGAGTACTTATAGAATGGATTGGAAATATTAATTCTTTTTTGTGGATAAATTATTATAGAAGTGTGCTTCATTGCAGGTAACTTTGTATTTAGTTTTATGGTAGAATGTTTTGATCTGTCTATTGTTATATTTCAAATTTGAGTTTAGTGAATTCATAGGTAGAAGACAAATATTATTGGCTTGCCATGCAATTTTTTTTTTATATTTTTTAATAAAAAAATAATGACGGACATTTCCTGACCCAACATGATACATATAATGTCATTTTTAACTTTTTGACCGATATTAAAAATGGATTTGACTAAGGAATTTAAAAAAACGGACAATAATTGAGAAAAACGAACATGGGTTTAATGTCGGTTTAAAGGGCTTCAGTGGATTATGGGCTTCAGTTGACAAACAACATTAAAGGGCTTCAATGTCGGTTGTCAACCGATATTAAAGCCTAGAATTCTTGTAGTGAACAAGTGGTATCAGAGCTAAGATCAGAGATGGCTTCAAGTGGTAACATATTCCAACCCCAACTTCCAAGATTCAGTGGGAAGAATTTTAATTAGTGGAATATTCAAATGCAAGTGTTATATGGCTCATAAGAATTGTGGGATATTGTTGAAATTGGATACACTGAAGTTGAGAATCAGAACGAGCTCATTAATCAACAACTTGACGAGTTGAGAGAAAATCGTAAGAAAGACAAGAAGGCTTTGTTCTTCATTTATCAAGCTGTTGATGAACCTTTCTTTGAAAGAATCTCAACAGTTACTTCTACAAAGGCGACTTGGGATATTTACAATCCACCTATTATGGAGAAGATAAGGTAAAGATGGTAAGACTATAAGCTCTCAAATCTGAATTTGATTGCATTAAGATGAAAGAGACTGAAACTGTTGAAGAGTTTCTCAATCGTATTCTTGCGATTATCAATAGTTTGAGAACAAATGGAGAAGAATTGGGTGATCAAAGAGTTGTTGAAAAGATTGCCAAGAAAGTTTGAGCATATTGTTGTTGCAATTGAAGAATCAAAAAATTTATCTACACTATCAGTAAATAGCTTGATGGGTTCTCTTTAATCCCATAAGCTTAGATTGAATCAATTTGATATTAATCTCGAGGAAGCATTTCAGATGCAAATTTTATTCAAAGCGATTCTCGTGGAAGTGGTGGTCGTGGCAGACGAGGAAGTGGAAGAAACTATGATAATAGTGAAGGAAATCGTGCACGAGGATTTCCATGAGCAGTGGAAAGATCATTCCAAATTACAACCATATATGAATTTTACAATTACAGTCATAAATAAAAATAAACAGTTATGCATTCATTACAAAAACTACAACATGATCAACAAAGAATTAAGGAGAAATGCAACACAGATTTGTAGACTCATCGGAAAGGCCCTTGATCACGAACGATCGAACACAGCAACCTCGAACGCTCGTCCAACACGACCGCTACACTGCACGAACACCGCGCACTTACACTCAGCGATTGCCTCAATCACGAACACCTCAATAGCACGAACAGAGGGTGGGCTCTATTTAAACTTGGTTTGAGGTAGAAGACGGAGAAACAACAATCGTGTAAACGATTGAGCAAGTGGGAGATGGGTGAACCTATCGTATAGGTCGATACCCAATCGTTTACAAAAACTAAGTGATCATCTAGTAAAAGCTAAGTGATCGTTTAGCTTATCGCTTAGCTGCGTGTTTGTCGCCTACAAACACTATACGATCATTTAGCTCGCTTCAAGTTGTCGCTTAGTAAATCCTATTTACTTGACAACTTCCGTGAGATTATTTTTCGAGAGAGAAAATCTCAAATTCATAAAATTCAACATTACTAAAATTAGGAAAATAATTTTCTTTTTATCTCATGGTTACCATGAAACCACCAATAACCTTCCACTCAATTGGTTATTAGAGAAAAGATTTAATTATCAAATAATTAATATTATTATAAATATAAATGATAACCAACTTATCATAATATATTTATAACCTATAGTTTTAATATTTCATCTCATGAAACATATAAACCATAGCTCTTTTTCTATTTCATGGTACTTAATGTAAATCTCATTTACATTAATCCTCCACTAGATGTATCTCATACATCATACCGATCATATCATATATAATCGAATTACCTCTTTGTCAATTTTGAATATTTCAAATGAACACCAAGAACTAATCCTCAACTGAATCCATTGAGCTACCAAGGGGACCTCATGGACCTGTAGCTCGAAGCTCCAACGGTATGTGACTAATTGGGGTTAATGCCCTAAAGTCTGTATCCTGTAGTTTGTAAACAGTTTGTACGAACACTTGTGTTGTTAATTAATGATATTTTACTTCACATCTTGCATTTTTGCTCAGTTGCTTGTTTTATTTGCTTTACCACAAACCAATAAACATAAAATCCTTGGTCATCTGTATGTGACTCAACATGTATGTGGTGACATACAAGTGGATCATATTTGAGTGATAACCAAAAATGGTCTGTAGTATATGGATATAGAAGGGAAACCTTATCCTGGTAACGCTACGAATGCGGCCCGCTTTGTGGAATGGTCACAAGTGTTGTGACTTGTCACAGATGGTTTGATCTGATCATTCGTGTTGAGGAAATGCGAGTGGGGGTGTCCTATATAAAGAAGTTTGTATAAGACCTGACCACGAAGTGTTAACGTCTCGTTATATAACATCGTTCATGTCAAGAGACTTCACTTCACTAGGATGACCATAGGTAACATGACCTCAATCATGGATGAGTTGGGAACTCCTACCATTGAGGGCGGTTCTTTGATTTGTATGGGTGCGAGTGGCCAGGTCGCCGATTTAAACCTACCATTTTGGGGATTCGTCTGATTTGAGATTTGGGAACTTAGCTACACAAGATGGAATTCACTCCTTCCCCAAGGTAGGGGTAAATAGATAAATAGCTCCCTTAAGGGCTGATTCTGGGCTTGAACAAATGTGGCACCACACACCTTCTCTTGGCTCGAGAGGTGTTCACACATAGTTGGACTATGTTGTATTGTTCACTAGAAGAATCAATGGTACTTAAGGAGTGAGATATAACTACAGGGGAAAACGATAATTGGCCCAACTATACTTACGAGTATCTGTAAAAGGTCATCGTACTCATAATTGGTTATATCCGATGACACAGAAATATATTGTGGTAAGAAGAGTTCAAACTGTTGGTATTTAGTGAAATGTCTGACAGTTAACGGATGGTGGATCTCGTGGCTAAAGAGTTTAGTCAGCTATTCACGAACCGTTGGAGCTTCGAGCCACAGGCTCATTAGGTCCCTTGGGTAGCTTGGATAAAGTCGAGAACCAAGTTTTGGGTTAATTTGAAATGTTCAAATTGACAAGAGGAAGTTTGATTATATATGATATAATTTGACTGGTTAATTATATATGATATAATTGGCTAAATGTATGAGATACATTATTTTGGAGAAAATTAGATATAAATATAATTTATATCAAGTAAAGGAGAAAATACTATAGTAGATATGTGATATCAAACTATAGGATAAAAATATAATATGATTATATTTATTATTAATTAAGTGATTAATTATATGATAATTAGGCCAAAAATCACGTTTATACGTGGGTTAGTGGGAATGATTCGGTTATTGTAACCGATGAAATAAAAATGAAATTGTTTCATTTTTTGAATGGTTCGTTCGATCGTTCAATGGTCGTCCAAAAGAAAGCGCAGGTGCACGTTGGTGAAAAGAAAACGATCGCTTAAGCATTTTGAGAGCCTATGCGATAGTACCTCTCCGCCTAAACAATCGTCTACCTCGCGCCTAAACGATCGCATAGCTTCTCTAAATGATTGTATAGTGTACCGATTTTGCTAAATGATCGTATACCATTTCCTAAACGATCGTTCAGTAAAACCTACACGATCGTGTATTATGTCCTAAACGATAAGCATCGTGCTATGCAATAGCGCCTTTTTACCTCCAACTTACTTATGGCCTACATGATCTAGTTTTCTTCTTTCCTCTACCAAATTCACCAAAGACCATGCTTTGGGTTCTCACTCTGAGAATACCAGGGGCTCTTTTCTGGTGTTGTCATCCCCGTGGCATTCGTGTTCGTGCGGTGGTTCGTGCTGCTGTTGCTGACGTTGCTGCTGGGCATTGGTAGAACGCTTAGAGGGTTCTGCTGCATTGAGTTTCGAATATTGAAGATCGTCTTCAACTGGTATAACAACTCATTCCCTTGTTATATCTTGTTCATAGCATGCTGTTAATTAAGATTATTTTGCATAACTGTGCGTTTGAATGTATATTGTTGTATTTCGGTCACTGTGAGATCAGAGCGATCCGAATGCGCTCATGGAACTCTTCAGTAGGAGATCCTTTAATTGGTGTCAGAGCCAGGTTCTGATACTCCGATTTCATTTGTTGCAATGAAATGAGATTTACATTCATGGTGGGTGTATTTCTACACTGTTTAATGGTTAAATTTGTTGTGGATGTGCGGATTAATGGATGTTTTCGAGATGATTAGCCTCGGTTTGATTTAAATCCTTTTACATTTGCGGTTGTTTGTAAAGGCCCCTACATTTTTTGGCATTCATAATCGTTATCGAGTCTGTATTCAAAGTTTGTTTGAAGCTTTGAGTCTTTCAAAGAAGTTATGGGCAAGCGCTGAAGTTCTTCGACAAAGGAGGCAATCTAAGGTTGATCGCATTGTGCAGAAGATGTGGTACGCGATCGTTGTTAATCACATCATGCAGAAGATGTGGTACACGATTGCTGTTGATTGCATCGTGCAGAAGATGTGGTATGCAATCGTTGTTGATCGCATCGTAAAGTCGATGGAGTACGTGATCATTTTTGGACGCATCGGTTAAACGATAGGGTATGCAATCAAGAGTTGATCGTATCGTTTTGATGATCGGTAAGCAATCGCTGAGTATCACATCGTGTTGACGATGAGATGCTCGCGGATCTTTTAGGTCAATAAGCTTCATCGCTTAGTAACTGACTAAACGATCGCTTAGTAATGCACGGTAAATTGTTTACCTGTCGTCGCGCTACGCGATCGCATAGACGATCAGGCTTCACAGCCTCATTGTCGTCTACGTGATCGTTTAATTATGCTCTTATCGTCTAGTGCGCGCTGAATGATCGTCTACCTACTAGAGTTTACTACACGATGGAGACCTCTTGGTCGGTTCAAGACCTAGTTCGTCTGTGAACCAGTTTGCTCGATGAAAAATGTAATAGATAGGATTTTTTCATTCCGGTTTTTATAAAGGCTCATCCCAGTTTATTAATCCTTTATTTATTACATGTGATGTATGTTTTAATATGTCATATGGTATGCACATATAGTAAATCCTACCTTAGGTTATGCAATGGTCATGCATCATCTCTTTATTGTAATTGTTATAATTTAGAGAAGCATGATTTAATTATGTAAGAGCATGCTCATGCATCATATAATATAAGAGTTATATTTATGCATGCATAAAAAGCATTGACATGCATCATCTTTATATTATAATTGTTATAGTATAAGGGTGAATGATAGCATGTTTGCTTGGTTGTTACGCGTTATATAAAAGTTATATATAGTAATGACCAAAAATTGCATGAATCAGTTTAATAGGATTAAATTGGCTAAGAAAAGGTTAAAGTGTAGCAAATCTATCTATAAAGGACCTTTTGTCTAAGGTGGATTCTGTCTAGACTGGGGTATTTAAGTTGACGGAAACGTAACACCCCTACCTAGGAAGTTACCTGGAAAGGTGAATGGAGAGAGTGTTCATAGTAATTGGGAATGGGAAATGCGACGGCATATCCCTCGGTCTCCCTCATTAGGTTGAATAAAGCTACTGTGCATCGCCTCAAGGCACCCTAGGAATGTCCCCCTAAAGGATGGAAGTTTTGTGGGTTTCTTTATTTGATCTCCTGTAAGAGGATAAGGTAACTTAGTCTCTTGTTCTAATCTGCTTCTTTCCTATGGTGGGCTCATTAGGACGGGACTCTAGCACCGAAAGCGATGGGTTACACTTATGCAGAATAGTTAAAGGTTAACGATTCTGGACCGAAAAATGGTGGCTGTTAGGTTCAGTTCCAAGAGTTGGTTTTGCCTAATGGTTGAGAATGTCTCATCCCAGTGAAGGGACAACTGATCACCCCACCGGTGACATTTGTCCTACCTCACTGGGGCATCATTGCAAAATAGAAGTCTTTAACATAGGGTACTTGAAACTGTTTTGCAAAACTGATTGCTTTAAAAGTGGTTTAGCAAAATCTAATAAAGTTTTGTTTGTAATTTCCGCAACATTTTCAAAATGGCAACAGCCACGTTAGGATTACTAAGCGCCGAAAAACTTACAGGTGATAATTTCACAACATGGAAACACATGATCACGACGATCCTAATCATAGAGGATCTCATGTTCGCTCTCACGGAGGCTTTTCCTCCTATTCCAGCTCCTAATGTTTCTCGATATGTTTGGGAGGCATAGGAGCGATGGAAAAGGGCGAATGAGAAGGCCTGAGCCTACATCTTGGCAAGTCTTTCTGAAGATTTGGCCAAAAAACATGAGCCTATGATCTCAGCGCGTGAGATCATGGAGTCCCTGCAAGGGATGTTTGAAAAACCGTCTGAACAGCTTATGCATGAGGCTCTTAAATGCATATTCAACTCCAAAATGGAAGAAGGCACCTCTGTTCGTGAACATGTGCTAAACATGATGGTCCACTTTAATGTGGCGAAGTTGAATGGGTCTACCATCAATGAGGGCAGCCAGGTTAGCATAATCCTGCATTCTTTACCGAAGAGCTTTCTGCACTTTATTAGTAAATTGATTCTTAACAAAGTGAAATATAACCTTACAACTCTCCTCAACAAGTTGCAGACATAGCAATCTTTACTAAAAAGTAAGGAGAGGCAAAAGGGTGAGGAAAATGTTGTTTCATTCTCTAGGACGTTCCAGTTCGACCTCAAGGATGAAGTTTGCACCTTCTGCTTCTAACTCTACAAAGAGGAAGAAGAAGAAGAGTGGTAAGGGTAAAGGGAAGGCACCTACTAACACATCGCCTGTCGCCCCAAGGAGGCGTCCACAGGTTACTAAAGGAAAATGTTTCCACTGCAATCAAGATGGACACTGGAAGAGGAACTGTCCTTGGTTCTGAAAGAGAAGAAAGCAGCCAAGGCTAAGGTCAAGGCTGATAAAGGTAAATGTGATTTACTAATTCTTGAAACTTGTTTAGTGGAGAATGATGATTCTGCCTGGATAATTGATTCGGGCGCCACTAACCATGTCTGTTCTTCTTTTCAGGGGATTAGATCTTGGCGACAACTAGAGGCTGGTGAAATGACGATGTGAGTAGGCACCGAGCACGTCGTCTCAGCTATGGCAGTGGGAGGACTCCAGTTAGCTTTACAGAATAGGTTTCTTGTTTTACATGATGTATATATAGTTCCCAAACTAAAGAGAGGAACCTTATTTCTGTAAGGTGTTTATTACAATGTAAATATACTATCTCGTTTAATGTGGATAAAGAATTTATTCATAAAGATGGTGTTTTTATTTGCACAACAAATCTGGAATCGAATTTATATGTGCTAAGGTTGTTAGCCATTAATTCTCTCCATAATACTGAAATGTTCAAAACTGTCGTAACTCAATCAAAACGTCGAAAAATTTCTCCAAAAGAAAATGCCCAACTTTGGCATCTTCGTTTAGGGCACATCAATCTCAATAGGATTGAGGGATTGGTGAAGAATGGACTTCTAAGTGAGTTAGAAGAAAATTCTTTGTTAGTGTGCGAATCTTGCCTTAAGGATAAAATGACTAAACGATCTTTTATTGGAAAAGGTTATATAGCCAAGGAGCCTCTTGAGTTAGTACATTCCGACCTTTGTGGTCCTATGAATGTGCGAGCCCAAGGTGGCTATGAATATTTTATCAGTTTCACTAATGATTACTCCAAGTACGGGTATGTTTATCTTATGCAACGGAAGTCTGAATCCTTTGAAAAGTTCAAAGAGTTCAAGGTTGAAGTTGAAAATGCATTGAATAGACGGATTAAAACACTTCAATCGGATCGAGGTGGAGAGTTTTTGGACTCGACATTCCAGGACTATTTGATAGAACATGGAATCGTTTCCCAACTCTCAGTGCCGGGTACACCTCAGTAGAATGGTGTAGCGGAGAGGAGAAATAGGACCTTCTTAGACATGGTTCGCTCGATGATGAGTTACACTTCCTTATTGGACTCATTTTGGGGTTTCGCAGTGGAGACTGCGGTATACATACTCAACTGTGTTCCCTTTAAGAGTGTTGCAAGAACACCTCTGGAGTTGTGAAATGGGTGTAAAGCTAGTTTACGTCACTTCCACATTTAGGGTTGCCCTGCACATGTGCTTGAGGCTAATCCCAAGAAGATGGAACCACGGTCGATGTTATGCCTCTTTTTTGGCTACCTCAAAGGTACACGAGGGGGTTATTTTTATGATCCAACAGAAAATGGGGTGTTTGTTTCAACAAACACTACTTTTCTGGAGGAGGATCATATAAGGGAGCACAGTCCACAAAGAAAAGTCGTGTTGCGTGAGCTTTCCAATGAAACTACTGAAACCTCAACAAGAGTTGTTGAAGAGCCTGCTACATCAGCAAGGGTTATTGATAGGATATCATCCAGTAGGTCAGTTCCACCTCAAGAGTTGAGAGAACCTTGACGTAGTGGAAGGGTTGCGAACTCACCCATTTTCTATCTGGGTTTCACAGAAATTCTTGCTATGGTAGCAGATGGCGACGTTGGGGATCCGTTGTCTTATAAGAAGGAAATGGAGGATGTTGACCGAGATGAATGGGTCAAGGTCATGGATCTCGAGATGGAGTCAATGTACTTCAACTCATTATGGGATCTTATAGATCAGTCTGATGGAGTTCGCCCTATAGGTTATAAATGGATCTACAAGCGCAAACAGGGTGTTGATGGGAAGGTACAGACCTTCAAGGCTCGACTTGTGGCAAAGGGTTATANTAAATGGATCTACAAGCGCAAACAGGGTGTTGATGGGAAGGTACAGACCTTCAAGGCTCGACTTGTGGCAAAGGGTTATACCCAGGTAGAGAAAGTCGACTATGAGGAGACTTTCTCACCTCTTGCCATATTAAATTCGATCTGCATCCTCTTGTCCATTGCAACTTATTATAATTATGAGATCTGGCAAATGGACGTCAAAATGGCCTTTCTGAATGGCAATCTTGAGGAGATCATTTATGCACCCGTGAGATTCATAGCCCAAGGTCAAGAGAAAAAGGTTTGCAAACAGAATCGGTCCATTTATGGACTGAAACATGCGTCTCGATCTTGGAATATACAGTTTGATACTGCGATCAAGTCGTATGGCTTTGACCAAAAAATTGATGAACCTTGTGTCTACAAGAAGATCATCAACGCTTTAGTAGTCTTCTTAGTGTTTTACGTAGATGATATCCTATTCATTGGGAATGATGTAGGTCTACTGACTGCAATTAAGAACTAACTAGCGACCCAATTCCAAATAAAAGATTTGGGAGAGGCTCAGTTTGTTCTAGGTATACAGATATTTCAGGATCATAAGAACAAACTGCTAGCACTGTCTTAGGCATCATACATTGACAAGATGTTGCTCAAGTACTCGATGCAGGACTCCAAGAGGGGCCTACTGCTATTCAGGCATGGAGTCACTTTGTCTAAGGACATGTGTCCTAAGATGCCTCAAGAGGTTGAGGAGATGAGATGAATCAATCTAACCCAAGCTCTCACGGGTACAGTGTTTGAGGGTCACGTACGGAGCATGGGTCTACAGGATCACCCATGGTTGGACTAGGGCATGTGGGATATTTTATTGTACTAGGCTTTTATGCCCTAGTTTATTGTTTTGTACTAATTTTTTGTACATCCAACTTTTCTTTAGGACAAGTGGGAAATTGTTGGGGTTGATGCCCTAAAGTCTCGTGTCCTATAGTTTGTAAACAGTTTGTATGAAGCTTGTGTTGTTAATATATCATATTTAATTCACATCTTGTATTTTTGCTCAATTGCTTGTTCTGTTTACTTAACCACAAAACCAATAATATAAAATCCCTGATTATTTGTATATGACATACAAGTGGATCATGTCTTGAATGATAACCAAAATGGTCTGTAGTATATGGATATAGGAGGAAAACCTTATCCTTGTAATGCTACGGATGCAGCCCGCTTTGTGGAATGGTCACAAGTGTTGTGACTTATCACAAGTGGTCTGATCCTGATCATTTATGTTGGGGACATGCGAGCAGGGGTGTCCTATACAAAGAGTTTGTATAAGACCTGACCGAGAAGTCTTAACGTCTCGTTATATAACACCGTTCATGACAGAGACTTCACTTCACTAGGATGACCATAGTTAACATGACCTCAATCCTGAGTGAGTTGGGAACTCCTGCCATTGAGGGTGGTCCTTTGATTTGTATGGGTGCGAGTGGCCAGGTCACCGATTCAAACCTACCATTTTGGGGATTCGTCAGATTTGGGAGCTGGTAACTCAGCTACACAAGATGGAATTCACTCCTTCCCCGAGGTAGGGGTAAATAGATAGATAACTCCCTTAAGGACTGATTCTGGGGCTTGAACGATGTGGTGCCACACACCTTCTCTTGGCCCGAGAGGTGTTCACACATAGTTGGACTATGTTGTATTGTTCATTAGAGGAATCAGTGGTACTTAAGAAGGGAGATGTAAATATAGGGGCAAAACTGTAATTTGTCTCAGCGGTACTTACGAACATCTGTGAAGGGTCATCTCACTCATGATTGGTTATATCCAATGGACATAGAAATATATTTGTGGTAAGAAGAGTTCAGTTGTTGGTCTTTAGTGGAATGTCTGATAGTTAATGGGTGGTGGATCTCGTGGCTAAAAAGTTTAGTCAGGTATTCACGAACCGTTGGAGCTTCGAGCCACAGGTTCATTAGATCCCCTGGGTAGCTTTGATAAAATCGAGAACAGTGTTTGGGTTAATTTGAAATGTTTAAATTGACAAGAGGAAGTTCGATTATATATGATATAATTAGACTGGTTAATTATATATGATATAATTGGCTAAATGTATGAGATATACTATTTTGGAGAAAATTAAATATAAATATGTTTATATCAAGTAAAGGAGAAAATACTATAGTAGATATGTGATATCAAACTATAGGGTAAAAATATAATATGATTATATTTATTATTAATTAATTGATTAATTATATGATAATTAAGCCAAAAATCATGTTTGGATATGGGTTAGTAGGAATGAGTCGGTTATTGTAACTGATGAAATAAAAATGAAATTGTTTCATTTTTTGAATGGTTTGTTAGATCATTCAAGGGTCGTCCAAAAGAAAGCGTAGGCGCGCGTTGGTGAAAAGAAAACGATCGCTTAAGCATTTTGATAGCCTATACGATAGTACCTCTCCGCCTAAACGATCGTCTACCTCGTGCCTAAATGATCGCACACTTGTTCCTACACAATCGCATAGCTTCTCTAAATGATCATATAGTGTGCCGATTTTGCTAAATGTTCGTATACCATTTCCTAAATGATTGTTCAGTAAATCCTACACGATCATGTAGTATCTCCTAAACGATAAGCATCGTGCTATACGATAGCGCCTTTTCCCCTCCCACTTGCTTATCACCTACACGATCTGGTTTTCCTCCTTCCTCTACCAAATTCACCAAAGACCATGCTTTGGGTTCTCACTCTGAGAATACCTGGGGCTCTTTTCTGGTGTTGTCGTCCTCGCGGCGTTCGTGTTCATGCGGTGGTTCGTGCTGCTATTGTTGATGCTGCTGCTAGGCGTTTGTAGATCGCTTGGAGGGTTCCGCTATGTTGAGTTCCGAAGATTGAAGATCATCTTCAACTAGTTTGGCAACTCATTCCCTTGTTATATCTTATTCATAGAATTTCATTAATTAAGATTTGTTTGCATAACTGTACGTTTGAATGTATATTGTTATATTTCGGTCACTGTGAGATCGGAGCGATCCGAACACGCTCATGGAACTCTTCGGTAAGGGATCCTTCATAACTAACTAAACTCTTTAGTCACGGGATCCACCATCCGTTAACTGCTAAACACTCTACTAAAGACCGAAAATTGAACTCTTCTTACCACAGATATATTATGTGTCCATCTTAACTAATCAGCAGTGCGACAACCCTTCACAGATCGCTCGTAAGTACAGCTTGGCCAATAACCGTTATGCCCTTGTAGTTTCATCTAACTCCTTAAGTACCACTGATCCCTCTAATGAACATAAGTCATAGTTCTACTATAACTGAGTCCTCTCTTCCAAAGAGAAGCTGTGGCCACTATGTTCAAGCCCCGGAATCAGCCCTTAAGGGAGCAATCTCTCTACTTATCCCTACTTCGGGAAAGAAGTGAATTCCATCTTGTGGATTGAGTTTCCAGCTCCCAAATTAGACAAATCCCTAAAAAGGTAGGAATGTTGAGTTGGCAATCTGGCCACTCTCACCCATACTAATCAAAGAACCGCCCTAAAAGGCAGGAGTTCCAAAAACACTTAGGATTGAGGTCGTGTCACCTATGGTCGTTTAGGTAAGATGTAAGTCTCTAGTATCAACGGCGTTATATATAGAGTCCAGTCATCTCATTGTTTGGTCTTATACAAACTCTTTGTATAGGACACCCCCGCTCGCACGTCTCCACATGAATGGTCAGGATCTACAATCTATAGTAGTTTACAACACTTGCAAACCTCTACAAAGCGGTCTATATTCGTAGTGTCACCAGGATCAGATATCCTACCTTAATCCTTATACTACAAACCTATGTAGGTTATTACTTAAGGAATGATCCACTTGTATATCACATATACATGCTTAAGTTTACATAAGATAACCATGGAGCTTTGTTTATTGAATATGAGTAAATGCCAGAATGAAATAACATTTATTTTATTTATCAAACAATGTGTATTATTACAAACAACGAGACTCCAGGAGAATTAGGACACCAATCCCAACAATCTCCCACTTGTCCTAATGACTTGGGAGACTAATGTACAATACAATATAAAATATGTACAGTATATAATAAACTAGGGCATATACCCCAGTATAACCTCCCACTCACCCTAGACAAGATGCCCATGTTCTGCAGACCCAAACTCTCCAGGTGACCCGTGAACACTTTAGCCGTGAGGGCCTTTGTAAAGGGATCATCAATGTTGTGCTCCGACACGATCTTCGTGATTATCACATCACCGTGATGCACAATCTCCCTGATCAAGTGATATTTCTATTCGATGTGCTTACCCCGACGATGACTCTGAGGCTCCTTCGAATTTACCACAGTCCCGCTGTTATCACAATAAAGAGTGATAGGCAAATCCATATTTGGAACAACTTCCAAATCTGAAAGGAATTTCCTCAGCCAAATAGCCTCCTTAGTTGCTTCACAAGCGGCTACGTATTCGGCTTCCATAGTGGAGTCTGCGATGCATCCTTGCTTGATGCTTTGCCATAATATAGCCCTTCCATTTAGAGTGAACACTAACCCCGATGTCGATTTGCGAGAATCTCTATCGGTTTGAAAGTCAGCGTCTGTGTATCCTATAAGGATCATATTCTTATCTCCATACATGAGCATGTAGTCCCTCATTCTCTAAAGATACTTGAGGATCGTCTTGACCACAGTCTAGTGATCAAATACTGGATTGGACTGATACTGACCGACAATCCCTACTGCATAGCAAATGTCAGGTCTGGTACACAACATTTCATACATCAAGCTTCCTACAGCAGAAGCATAGGGAATCCATCTCATCTCTTTAACCTCTTAAGGTTCTTAGGACATTGATCCTTAGACAAAATGATTCCATGTCTGAAGGGTAACAAACCCCTTTTGGAATCCTGCATCATGTACCTGATCAACATTTGATCAATGTACGATGCTTGAGATAGGGCTAACTGTTTGTTCTTACGATCCTGAATAATCTAGACCTCTAGAACATACTGTGCCTCACCCAAATCTTTCATTTGGAACTAGCAGCTAGCCATTTCTTAATATCAGTCAGATACCCTACATCATTCCCAATGAGTAGGATATCATCCACATATAATACCAAGAAAGTTACTGAGTTGTTGATGATCTTCTTGTATACACAAGGCTCATTAACATTCTGATCAAAGCCAAACGACTTGACAGCAGTGTCAAATCTGATGTTCCAAGATCTAGATGCTTGTTTCAGCTCATAAATGGACCTATTAAACTTATAAACTCTTTGCTCTTGATCTGAAACTATGAACCCCTCTGGTTGAGTCATATAGATGGTCTCCTCAAGATTACCATTAAGGAACGCAGTCTTGACGTCCATTTACCATTTTCATAATCATAAAATGTGGCTATGGACAGGAGAATCCAGATAGACTTGAGTAAGACAACAGAAGAAAAAGTTTCCTTATAGTCAACTCCCTCAACAAGGGTATAACCCTTTGCCACGAGTCTAGCCTTGAAGGTTTGCACCTTTCCATCTACATCTCTCTTTCTCTTATAGATCTACTTACACCCAATAGGTCTTACCCCATCAGATGGATCAATAAGCTCTCAGACGTTATTGAAGTACATAGACTCTATTTCCTGGTTCATGGCTTTAACCCATTCATCTTTGTCAACATCCCTACAAGAATTTTGGGCTTTAGTGTCGGTTGGAAAAAGTGAAATCGGATGTATGATGTCGGTTTTATTTTTTTAAAAAAAAGTGGATCTTTAATGTTGGTTTAAAACCGACATTGTAGGGTACCTTTAATGTCGGTTTCAAACCGATATTAAAGACCTAACTTTCTATTTTCCGCCCCATTTTTTTCATTTCCTTCTTCACTCTCCCTCTATTTTATTTTTCCTCTCATTCTCACACTTCCCTCTTCATACCCGATTCTTTCTCACTCCTCTCTTCCAAACCCATGTCTACTGCTCATTTTGTTTCTCACTCTATCTTCCAAAGTGGATTTGTTGGTCGTTCCGCCGGATCTGCTGCTCATTTCGTCGTCGTTCGCATGTCTCCGTCAGATCTGTTGTTCATTTCGTCGTCGTCGTTTGCGTGTCTCTAGATCTGCTGTCGTCGTCATTCGTCGTTCATTCCGCCGCCGTTCGTCGTTCGTTCCATCGTCGAACGATCACCAGATTTGGACAAGGTTAACAGATTTTTGTTTCTATTTTTGTTTTTGTTTTTTTTTTTGTTTTTTTTTTGTTTTGTAATTTCTCTGTTTAATACATCTTGCCCTCTGGTGTTGCAGTTTCGGAGGTGCAGCTTAACCGTGCGAAAGAGTCAACAAAATCTACAGTTTTGATGCATCTAGAGTCCAGGGTACTCTTTCTATCTTCTTTCTCTCTCTCTCTCATTCACACCATATGTCTTTTGTTATTAGGATGAGAGAGAGCAAACTGCTTGTTACTAGGATGCAATCTCCATCTTTAAAGCTGTCAAAGTCAAATTGTGAACAAATCAAAGGGATTGGGGACGGGGAGTAGGTTAGGGGATAGTCCACAGAGGGAAAGGACATCGGAAGCCTAGACGTTGAACAAGGTCAGGGTCAGCATCGTGGTGGGCCATTTCCGCGGTCTCATATAGAAAACGCGAGGGAAAGCACCAGTGAAAAGGGAATTTCCTTTATCCACTTTTTGGTGGCTTTGAATCATTACAACTTTTGAGGAAATTGGTACAGATGTTCATTTAAATTTGTCCTCACTTTTCAATTGGATCGAATTTTGGTTTCTCCTAAGTACAAGAAGAGGAGATTCAAGAAGACAGCAAAGCCTCAGCGTGGAATGGAAAAAGAAAAGGACGAAAAAAGAGAGAAAGTGGCCGACTAGGAAAGCGTTCAAAGTGCAAGGCTAAATGGTTTGTGCCGTGTTTAGTTGGGCTTTAGCCTTCTGCTTTCCTCTGTAATATTCTTTCAGTGTGTTTTGGACATTGATAATAATTTGCCTTCAGGAGTTCTGGGAGTTCTACTGACACAAGGAGTGAGAGTACAAGTGATAGCAGTAGTATTCTGATGATGAAAGAGTTGATCATTGTGTCGCTACTCGTAAAATTAAAGATTCTAAGCATTTTGAGGCTAATCAAAAGGAATTTATGGTATGTTGTTCTCTTCTTATTCAATTATGATTTTTTTGCATAATGAGATGGTAGGGTTTGTAACAGTCCACATGTTACTCTCCAAGATGAGATACTGCAGCATACACTCAAATGATTTGAATATTGCAGATGAGAAGGAATTCTTTAATCCTGTTAATGAGACACTGTGGACAAACAGAAAATCAGGTCGTTAATTTATTACAGGAAGAAGGTGAACTGTCCCCAAAGCATGATGATATTCTGAACAATAATCATAAAACTGAAACTGAGAAACTTGAGAGATTTGCTAATCAACATCCCATTTCAGAATGGCTCCAACTTCTCTAGGATTCAACTTCATTCTTATTTCCTTTTATCTCTGTTTCTTTCTTTCTGTTGTTCCTTTAAATCAGTTGTATTGTTCTGAGTTTATATACCAGCAGTTGCTTCACAAACTTCTACATTTGTATTGATAGGAGCCCTACTCCCGAAAGGCAAGAAATAGCCCTAGGAGCATCATCATTAGAAAGTTGAGAAAAATCAAGGAGGAGAAAGAAAAGGATTATGGGTGGCGTTTGAATTTGAGAGTCTACAAGTAAATTAAGGATAAATCCAACCAAATAGTTGCGTTACGTAGCCTGCTTCTACAAGACAGGTGCTGCTTGTTAGGTAAGTTGTTTGAATATATGTTTATGTTCTACAAATTTTGGTTTAACACTCTACTTAATTTTAACAACATATCCTAATATTGACAATATACTATGAATGACACAAGCATGGACACCAATGACATGTCATATATGAGTTTGCTTAAGCTGAATGGTTGTTTTAATTATCATAGTTTATTAATGTATTTTATAAGATACATAATGCAAAATTTATGATAAATAAGATTGAAAATATAGTTTTTTTTTTTTTTAAGTCTAGGATAAACCTTAATTTTACAATATTCCAAAATTTTAGTAGGTGTTTCAAATTGACCATGACGCATTTAACAACTACATAGTTTCAAAATATATAAATATATATATATAATATTTATATATGGCACATATTTTGCTCTTAAAGTCTCATTTTCCTAGAACTGTTGCATGTGTCCTTTAGTAAAACTTGATATGAAGAAGATTCAGAGAGTAACAACGAAATTCAAAGGTAAGAGTATAAAATAAACAATTATTATCACTAACAAGAACATGATGAGAAGGGGGTTGAGAATCTTGTGAACATCTTGTAAAGAAAATGTCTCAATGTTGGAGGCATGTTGTTACTTTTGTGTTTTGGCATGAAATTTTTGTTCTTATGTTTACGCCTCTCAACTGTTTTGTGTAAATATCTCAATGAAAGCTAGTTATGGTTTCATTCCAATATGTCTCTCTGCTCCTAGATTTGGCCTTTTTTATGGTTCTATGGCCTTTGAAATTCGATTTGATTAATGGTTTTGTTGTATATGATACATTTGTTGATTTACTTGAAGTTCTAGTTCATAATTACTTGCTACCTTTGGATAACTTCCTTAAGAAAGGTAGAGTGAGAAGTTGAGTGATGAAGCAATTAAGGAGACACTTGATGAAAGGTAATTTTTACTGTGATTTGGTGTATCTCATTTGGATGTGTTTTTATTGTGTTACTGCAGAAGTATTTATCTTCTACTTTCCTTCTGTGAGAGATTACCAACAGAAGTGTTATGTACATCCAAAAGAGGAAGTTCCAAGGAATTAATAATTTTATCCTTAAAGTCCTTGCCATTAGATTAAAGAGATCACTGATTTGTGCAACACAATTCATCCACGATTGATATTAATGAATCTAATTTGGCTATTTTATGGGGTGTTTTCGTTGTTGTCCATATATTGTTAAAATTTCAAGCCAATTCATCCTTACTAGTGGACTTGTGATTGATGCACTTGATCAACTTTGTACTTTTGAAGGTAAAGTTTAATCATCTAATATGAAGAGTGGCTCTTATTTTATCTTATTTTCTTTATGACAGTGATATTGATTAGATGGGTGTATAAGATTATCATAATAAGTACCTATTGCTCTTATACAACAAGTGGAAAGGTGCTTCTTCTAGTTGAATATGGTTTTGATATTTTGTTTGTTTTTGCACATGCATACCCAGACTAGATATGTAAGATATGGCTATGGATATCTTTATTGCACTAGTTGAGGCTACTACCACTTTTAGGTGCTCGGTCTTATTTTTCTCTTTAAGAATTACAGTTGAATTTATTCATGCTCTTTTAGGCGACATATTTGGCGTCCCTAAAGAAAATTTGGAAAGCATAATTGGTGCCACCATAGGTTCTTACCTTAAGTTGCTCTCTAGTGAGAAGGTTGGGCTTGAAGAATTAAATAGACTTGTGTACCTTGCAAAAGATATAGCTCATGTTCACAAGTCTTGGTAGCTGTAGTTGATTATTTGGATTTTATTTATGAGTAAGTTGGAAATTTTGCATTCTAGACAATTTTTTCTACCTTCTAATCATTATTTCATCTCCAACCTTGGTTGTTGGAAGCATGTAGTATTCCCATTAACCGTGTTAATTGTAGGCTAGAGGTCAGCAAAATATTCTATTCTGAAGAGTTTCAAGCAGATAAGGTTGAAGATGCTGTACAGGTGTTTGCAGATAATTTGCGTCACCCAGATAAGGGAGTTCGTATATCTACTCTTAGAATATTATGCCACTATGAGCCTTTTCGGTCTGCCACCCTTACAAAGGACCCTTCAATTGATAACGAGATGGAAACTGAAAATTTGGAATAATATTCTGATGATTTAGTGGGCGGTGAGGTAAATTTGTCCACGTTCCTTTATTTTCTCGTCTGATTTTGTGTTTTGGAGCTCTGGATTCACAACAATAAAGCAGTGCAAGTTAAAGTTGTATGTAGTAGTGATTTTGATCATTTTCTTTCTATGTTAAATGTGATTCATGCTTTTTAAAATGCCTTTCAATCTTGCCTCTTGAGGTTTGAAATATATGTGTGCATACATATTTAAGCTGACAGGAAATAATGTTATAACATTGTCATTGGGTCATGTTTCATGTTTATTCTGAAAGCCTATACTAATTTGAGCCACTGCAAGTCTTATGGTAACATCTCAACTTATGATTATCTAGGTTGCAACCTCACTGAACTCTACTGAGTGTTTTATCCTACAATCCGACTCTTCTGTTTTCTCTTGGCATGGAAACCAAAGTAAATTCGAGCAACAACAGTTAGCTGGCAAAAGTTGCAGAGTTTCTAAGGGTAAGGTCTCAAGCATTTTATACATACATATATATATATATATATATATATTTGAATGGATACAATCTTCCGTTGCATGTGTTACGCTTACACCCAAATCTTTATTATTTGTGATCCTTTGAACAACAGTGGTAAGACAAAGATGCCTATAACCAGAGACTACTGAAGTTGGGGGGGTCTGTTCAAGAAGAATTATGAAGGGATACATACTTACCAAGTGGAGAGGGACAGTAAACTCATAATGTTTGTAAAATCATAATCTTTGTATTACTTGTAATTTGTGTTTTCAAGACCTGAATTATTGTACACCTTTTAAATTATAATTCTATAGCAGAATTTGCGGATTAAATGTTATAGATTTACAATCCATACATGAATAATATGTCAAGCCATAGCGTTCGATGATGATGTGCCATGTTATATCTTTTTACCGAAAAAATGGATTTGGCAAGGGAACTTTAAAAAACGGACAATAATTGATAAAACGGACATATTCGGGCTTCAATGTCTTTTAAGAATTAAAAAAAAAAGGCTTTAATGTCGGTTGCAACTAACAGGCTTTAATCACTAAAGACCTTTAATGTTAGTTGCAACCGACATTAAAGACCTTCAATGTCGGTTATAACCGACATTAAACGTCTTTAATATCGATTGCAACCGACATTGAAGCCTGTGTTATGGTATTATTGAAGCCCTTTAATGTCGGTTTAACACCGACATTAAAGGTAACCGACATTAAAGGGCTTTAATAACACTATCTTTAATGCCGGTTTCCAACCGACATTAAAGCCTTTTAATGTTGATTTAAAACCGACATTAAAGCTCGAATTTCTTCTAGTGCATCCTCCATTTCTTTCTTAAAAGACAATGGATCCTCGACACCATCATTTATAATGACGTTTTGGGCTTCAGTCGAACCCATGTAGCGATCTGGTGGGTTCATAACCCTCCCACTACATCGAGGCAGTCTCAACTCTTGAGCTGGTTGACTAGATGTACCGACCTCAACAACTCTTGTTGATCTGTCGGCCTATTCAACAAATCTTGTTGAACCCTCAACAATCTCAGTCTCACTAGAGATCTCATGCAAAATAAGCTTACTTTGTGGCTTATGATCCCTCATGTGGTCTACTTCCAAGAAGATAGCATTTGTAGAAACAAACACTTTGTTTTCACTCAGACCATAGAAGTATCCACCTCTCGTTTCCTTGGGGTAGCCTACAAGGAGGCAAACCATCGAACGTGGTTCCAACTTATTTGGGTTAGTCACTAGCACATGTGCCGGATAGCCTCAAATCCTGAAGTGGCGTAAACTACCTTTACGGCCTCTCCATAACTCAAAAGGTGTTTCAGAAACACTTTTCGAGGGAACATTGTGCAAGATATAACATCCAGTCTCTACTGCAAAACCCGAAAACGAGTCTAGAAGATGAGCATAACTCATTATAGACTGAGTCATATCCAACAAGGTTCTATTTTTCCTTTCTGATACACCATTCTGCTGAGGTGTACCAGGGGTCGAGAGTTGGGACACAATTCCATGTTCTATTATATAGTTCTAGAATTGGAGGTTCATATACTATCCACTGCGATCAGATCGTAGTGTTTTTATTTTCTTACCTAACAAGTTTTTAACTTCAGCCTTATACTCCTTGAACTTGTCAAAGGCTTGGATAATCATCTGTGAAAGAGATGAAATATTCATACCCACCCTGAGCTCTAACATTCATCTGACCACAGAGGTCTGAATATACAAGCTCCAAGGCTTTCTTGGCTCTATAACATTTTCTAGTAAAAGGTCATTTGGTCATCTTGCCTTCGAGGTATGATTCACATAATGGCAAGGAGGTTTCTTCTAAACTTTTTAGAAGCCCACTTTTTACCAACTTCTCAATCCTATTGAGGTTGATGCGACCTAACCTTAAATGCCAAATATGGGTATTTTCCTTAGGAGAAACCTTTGGTCTTTTAGCTGTTATTGTCGTACTGAACATTTCAGTGTTAAACAAGGCTTTTATGACTAACGACCTTAGTACATATAAGTTACTTTCCATTGAACCATAACCAATCTCCATTCCATTTTTATTTTTAAATAAACACTTTATTCTCAGAAAAGAAGACAGTATACCCTTGTTCAATAAGTCAAGAAACCGAGATTAAGTTCCTCTTAATATAGAACTACAAAAACATTATCCAGTAACAGATAACGTTTCTTGTCAACAAATAACTTCAGCCTGCCTACAACAACAGCTGAAACAACCTCACCAGTGCCGACTCAAAGAGTCATCTCTCCCTATGAAAACGTTTTCCGGGAACTAAAACCTTGGCAAGAGGAACTGACATGTTAGTAGCACTCGAATCAAGGATCCAGGAAAAATCATCATTCTCTACCAGACACGTCTCCAAGACCAATAAATCAGATTTACTGTCTTTCCTCCTCTTTTGGAGAGTAGCAAATCAGTGTCAGAACAACTGACACTACTGGTTTTGTCATCCATCCCTTTATGCTCGAAAAGTAAGAACTGACGTTCAAAAAAATCTTGCAATGAGTCCACGGTCTCACGTGCAATGATCATGTTCTCAACCCTTTGGGCCAAAACATCAAGTATGTTAGCCAAAATGTGAAGTCAGGTCACAAATTAGCCTTCATCCACACCTCATATGCATTGCGAACACTTCGCGGTGCATCAAGGGTCGGGACTTGAGAACACTCCTCAACCATGACAAATACAAGGTTGTTTTCCACAAAATAGGTTTCACACGATTCTTTCCACTGTAAGTAGTGGGTCATATTAAAAGCATTAAATGGAAATACTAACGAGTTTCTGAAAAGAAAAAAACACATTGACCTATGTTAGGTTTTAAAGCAAATACCCGTTGTAAAACAAAACTACATCCAATAAGGTTTTAGCAAAACTAATATGAACTCGTGTCACATCTAGTTCCACAATGACGTTTCAAAGGTTTAGGACAAAAGCCGTCAAAGAGAGGTCAATTAACCCCCCTCTAAATTGAGAAGTTCTCAACCAGTCATTAATACCATAACAACTTTTGCTCCTATAACGACTAGTCATCATTGATTTGGCCAAGAAATCATTAACTTACTTAACAATCTCCCTAAGTGTGACCTGCCGTTTTAGGCCCTAGAGATCCGCCCCAAAAATCCAATCCAAAGGGAAAAAGTTCGATTGGGGCACCTAAAGCGACCCTATCCATTTCTGGAGTTGACCTTAATCTTGACCAACTGCACGAAACCCAACCGAAGAGGGATGCTCCCAAGGCGCCACGAGGGAGTACAGAATGATCTCACTGTGTGAACCAATGATAAAGACCATAGGATATGTTGACACACACCCTTCACCCACTTACTATAAACAATCTCTCTGTTCACCTTGATATTGACTCATCTAAACATCATCCGAAGGGGGATGCTCCCAGAGCACCACGAAGCCAAGCATGAATTTCACGATGTGAACATTCAAGGAGAAACGTGAGTGGAATTATAGACATATCAAATACATCTCTTCCTCCCACTAAGTACTTTATAACCTAGGGTTTAGCTTACTTAGAAAAAAGACGGCTAAGGATTTTAACTAAGTGACTTTTAGGTTTGCCCAAAAGTAACTTTTACCTTGGATAATTAAACAACTTTTGATCATCATCCATTAAAATCTTAATCGAGTCTTTGACCAAATCGTCACATGCTTGTTAAAAATCTATCTAATTCACCTTTCCAGGTAGGTTCCCAGGTAGGGGTGTTATGTTTCCGTCAACTTAAGAACCCCAGCCTAGCTAGAACCGCCTTAGACAAAAGGTCCCTTATAGATAGATTTAAAACAAAATTAATCTTTTATGCCAACCAATTTAATCCTATTAAAGCGATTTTAAAAGATTAATCTAGGTTACTAAACTCTTTGGAACCATTTGTACTTAGGTCTATCTCAATCCAATTTTAAAACCCTTTTAAAAAACTTGAGTCCACCCTAAGTTCACATGCAACTCTTGCTTATTGATTTTAGGTCTAATTTCCTTTATAACACTTATAAACAGAAACCATAACCACAATGCTAAGTTAACACATGCAAGGCATTCATAACGCTTATAAACAGCCTAAGTGTCATGCTCAATGCATTGTCCATTCATTGCTACTTATTTTACATAACACTTATACAAAACAGCAATGAAACAAGAAAAACATGCTTCCATTCACCCTTAGACTATAACATTTATAATCAAAGGATGATGCATGGTAATGCTCACTGCATGCAAAATATAACTCTTATATTTAATGATGCATGCGCATGCTTTCAAGTAATTTCTTCATGCTCGATTATAACATTTATAATACATGATGCATGAATAATTGCACAACCTAAGGTGGGTTTTAAACTATATGTCAAACACTTTGGCATATAAGCACCATACATCACATTTCTAATAAATAAATGTTGATGAGCCAAGTAAAATTGACTTAAAATCACAATATTAAAGCTAACTATTACAAAGACAATGAGTCTCTGGTTCAAACAGGCGAACCGGGTCTTGAACTGTCCAGACGAAGCAACGTGTCTCCAACCATCATGTACTAAACTCCTCGCGATCATCTACACGATAAAAAAAATGCTTCGCTCTATCGCTTAACAATGCTCCCAAAGCTAAACCATCGATTAACAAATAATACACGATCGTGTACCTTTTACTAAGCAATTTCCTGAGGTACGCAATCGCTTAGCGCGCTCCGCACAATGTCCACCTTATGCGATCACCTAAACGACTACGATGCGGCAAAGCACCATCTCTTAAACGATCACTTAGCTAGCGCCTCCGTATCGTACGCGATCGTGTAGGTAGTCACTAAGCGATGAGGCTTGCTAGCTACACGATTGTCTAGCGCGCACTTTTTACTAAACGATGAACATCACATTCTCCCACTACGATTGTTTACCTCCAGCGCCTACGCGATCGGGCAACCAATGCTACACGATAGAGTAAACGATTTACTCCATCGCTTAGCATTAGCTAAACGATTGTTTAGTAAATACTACACGATCGCATAGAAAAATCTACACGATCGCTTAGATAAATCCCAATGATCGTTTACCTTAGGCTACACGATACGACCAACGCTTGATCTTCTTCTTCGTTGAGAACCGTATCTTCATGCTTCGAAACTTCATCACGAACAACTTGGTTAACTCAAACTCTTTTAATTACAGATCAATTGTAAGTTAATTACGCCCAAAAACACAGGGGCTCTTACAAATTAATACTTTGTAATTGAAGAAAGCTTTAACTAAAGGAAATTAAACCCAAAACATTCATCAATTCCATGAAAGAATTCTTATTCAAGAGTACCTACAAGCAGAAGTGGATCTTTCCGATTCATTGTGACAAAATTTCCACATATACATTCAAATATACTAAAATGCATTCATAATGCTAAAGAGATCAAGAGAACATACCAATTGAAGACTTCTTCTCTTCACAGAAAATCTAAAACCCAACCATCTACCTCGAATATTCTTCACACGAACAAAAAGAAACGGAGATGACACCACCACTCAGAGCCCTCAGTATTCTTAGAGTGAGAATCCAAAGGGTGGGCTTTGTTTGGATTTGGTAGACGAAAGAAGGAAGAGAGATCGTATATAACGATAAAGAAAGTGGGAGATGAGTTCGTCTATCGTATAGACAAAATGCTTGATCGTTTAGGTGAAGTATACAATCGTTTAGGAAAAAGGTAAGTGATTGTCTAAACGATCGTATAGAAAAAGGTAAACGATTGTCTAAACGATCGTGTAAAAAGCAATTGTCTAAACGAACGTATAAGAAAAAGGTAAGCGATCGTGTAGAAAAACTAAGCGATCGTCTATACGATCGATTAGTAAATATCATGAGCTAAACGATTACTTAGGAAAAGGTAAACGATCGTTTAGTAAATAGCACGCGGGGGTGTAATTGTTAAGCGATCGCTTAGCACTATCGTATAGGTAAGCGATCGTGCAGGCACTATCGTATAGGCATTGATTTTCTAAGCGATGACACACTTTTTAACACAATGTTCGTGCATCTCATGCTTAACACATTGTGAGTTATTTATGTGTCTCAAAGTGATCTTTCAACTCACTCATCTGTTATTAAAACAGAAGAGACGCTGTCCCATTTCCCTTTTAACTGTCCAATGAATGTGATCACATCATATTCATAACATATGAATTAATATCATATATTAATTATAGTATTTTTCCTCCACTAGATATAAATCATATTTATATCTAATTTCTTCTAAATTAATGTATCTCATACATAAAGTTAATTATATCACATATAATTAACTAGTTCAATTATATCATACATAATCGAACTCTCTCTTGTCAATTTGAACATTTCAAACTGACCCAAAAACTAACTCTCAACTTGTATCCAAGCTACCAAGGGGACCTTATAAACCTATGGCTCAAAGCTCCAACGGTACGTGAATAGCTGACTAAACTCTTTAGTCACGATATCCACTATTCGTTAACTGCCAGGCATTCCACTAAAGATCGATAATTGAACTCTTCTTGCCATAGATATATTTCTATGTCCATTGGATATAACCAATCATCAATACAATGACCCTTCACAGATGCTCGTAATTACAGCAGACCAATTTACTATTTTGCCCCTATAGTTACATCTTCCTCCTATCCTGTTTTGCCCCATATCCTGTTTTGACCCAGGATATGGTTAGTATGCTTGAAAATGGTACTTGGCGGGAAAATATGGTTGGCTTCAGTTGACGGGAAACGATAGTCGGTGATGACCGGCCGAAAAATATGGTCAAGTTACCTAAGCATAACTAGCGGGAAAGAAATGGTCGATGTGCACATTGGGGGGAAAATGGGGTATAGGGAAAGTTTCCATAAAATTGTTGTTGTGTTGTTGTGTTGACAGTAGTTGACCATTATCAGGAAATGATTTCAGTGGCTTGGCTGAGGGAATGAATTTGAAATGATATTAATGTGTTGTTGAATGCATGCTGTTTTCCTCAAAAGTTTATTTTTGATAAGCCAAGGTTTTGTTTATAAGAAAATATACCCCTCACTGGGCTTATTAGCTCAGGTTTTCCAAATGTTTTCTTATATTCCCCCCGCCAGGTAGCAAAGCAGAGCATTCGAAGAGGAGTCGATCACCCACCACCACCATCTCAGGATTCGGTAAACTCTCGAGGCACGGCTCAGACCATGAATAGAAAGAAAATTTAATTATATGTATAGATAGATAGGGGGAATCTTGTAAACCTATTAAAAATTTATAATAAATATGGGGGAAAATATTGGACATGAGTATTGTCTTAGGATGCTATTAGTTACCCTCATGCTCCCTTCCCGGTCTTGGGGTTTAAGGCTTAGGAGGGGGTGTGACAATGTGTTTATCATGGTTTGACCCATCGCTTGGTGTCTTGGCCACACACTCTATACCAATGTATGGTCCTTCATGCGTTCACCACTTTAGCCAACATGACACCCTCCATTACAAGACCAATGCATATCCAACTTTCACCATGCGTCCATGCCTCACAAGTCTTAATGCATGGTTGTCCTAGGCTTCAACACTTAGCCAAATTTCCACCTGTTAAGCTCCAACTCAAAGTTACTCAAACGTTTACTCCAATACTTAATATTTAACTTATACTTGGTTTATTTTCTTAATTACTTGCTTAAGTAAGGAAATTGGGATCCGGGTTTCACAATTACTTCTCCCTTAAGAAAATTTTGTCCTCGGAATTTGCTCGAACCTACTCCGATTTAAGGTCTCACAGAAACCTCTGTCGCAAACCTTTATAAGCTTTTTTATAACTACACTTCCGTTGTGCTACTCTGATATTAACTTCCTTAGTTTGTCAACGATACTTCTTCTAGCTGTCTCTTAGCTAGTTGTCGAACCAAACTATCTACAAATAACTTTCCTATCTCAAATTCTTATTGAGAATAACTTAATTCATTCTTACCTTCCCCGACGGATCTTCAGGTAGCATTGTGAGTTCCAGGTCAGGTCGTCTGCTAGGTCCGCCACTTCCACTTTTCCTCTTAGTCCCACTTGACTAATTTCTAGGTTTCTCTTTAAACCTATAGAATCTACTCTACCACACATCCCTCTAGTTTTCCTGAATACAAACCTTATGTTTCCCAGAAACTTATGCTCTGATACCAACTTCTCATAGCCCCTCTCGAGCTCACCTCTTGAACCTGAGAGAAGGCATGAGGACGACAGATACCACCCTTTTGTGATACCTACTACCAATCTAAACCTTTTACACTCATTAAACTTTAAGCCAATTAAATAAACAACAACAGTTTCACAAAACTTATTTTATTACTAACAATATAACATTTATACAACTCTCATACGTAACTACAAAGTTTACAACAACAACTTAAAATCGGAAGTGTGGTTATGACGTGGCAGACCTTGACCTTAGCAGCACCCTGGAACTCATCATCTTTCACTACCTGAAAAGAAAAACATAAAAGAAAAGAATGAGCTTCAAGAAGCTCAGTGAGTGATAACAACATAACAAGTCTCTCACAACTTATAGCAAATAAAAGCATATCACATTACGAGGTCAACATCAAAACCTCAGCCTGGGATGAGTGTGTTCTCAACCCTACCTACACACACGATATATAGTTAACCTGATACTAATCATAAATGCATACTCTCCTGTATTCCCTATGTGCACATAGATCCCCGCTTATGGTCTTAGAAGCTAGGCCCGTTGGCCCTCTAACAATCTCATACAAGGTTCCTCTCACAAGCTCAGAAACTAGGCCTTATAGCCCCCTGATCATCCTGTGAGATTCTGCTTTGGACTTAGGAACTAGGTCTATTGACCCCCTGACCATCCTGGTAACATATTCTCATTATCGTTCCCGCTACTCAAACATTTACTCCAATACTTAGAATTTTCTTCCCTTCAACATAAGATTTAACATATACTTGGTTTATTTCCTTAATTACTTGCTTAAGTAGAGAAAATAGGATTCGAGTTTCACACAATTCCCCAAAGGTTAATTGCACTCCTGCTCTGCCACTCAAAGACTCCAATTTTTCAAAAAAGCTTTAGATGTCTATTGTATATGTTTGTACATAAGTGTTGTTCATGTTAGGGACGAGGGCTAAGTTTTAGGACTCACTAAACTCAATATATATTAATGATGTAATTATGTTTTATGCTTAATCCCTAGTTGGGTTATCTAAGATTGAGTTTCCTAAACTGTTGTTTACATTCCAGGAATTACTAAGGATGTTAAGGATGATGGTCTAATAGTAAGAGCCACAAAAGGGTTGGTAGTTGTTGTCGTCGTATTCTTTTCTAGGTTAAAGGGGTAATCTGGGAGCGAATGTGACATTACACCTCAATAGAAGATATATTAAAGGACGTGTCTAATAATGAATCTCAAAAGGCTTCAAAACGATCCACTAGAATGGGAAGATCCTCATAAATTTCAACCTGAGAGATTTTTTACAACACATAAGAATATCGATGTTAGAGGACAAAATCTCTGGTCGATGCCTTTTAAGAATATCGATGTTAGAGGACACATAAGAATATCGATATTTCATTTGCCATCAAAGTTATGCATCTAACGTTTGGATATCTACTTCATGGGTTTGAAATTGGAAGACCATCCCATAAGCTAATCAATATGGAAGAGAGTATTGGATTAACTAGTATTGCAACAACCCCATTTAAAGTTGTTCTAACTCTACGTCTCTCTCCTTCGATTTATGTGTGTAATTAAGAAAAAATGAATATGGACAAAATGAAATAGTTCCGTATAAAATTTAATGCCAACAGTGTTAAATATCTATGTTAATAAGGGTTGTAGTCTTATATTTAATATAGAATATATTATAGGTGATAATGTTTTGTTAGTACAATATAGAAAAGAATAATCAAATTTTTTATTTCAAAGTTGATATTACATATTCTATGTACTCGAAATGAACACCACATAGTTAGTTTAAATATGTATTTATTTTTTCCTTCTTAATTAGAGGCCAAAATTTAAATTAAAATAATTTAAAGAAATTATTTTAAATAAAAAAATTGCTGAAAATATTTACAAATATGACAAAATATCACTGTCTATCTGTGATAGACCACGATAAATAGCGATAACTATTATCCTTATCTATCTTAACATGGATAGACACACATAGTAATTATCATAGTTTATCGTTGTAATAACCCAATTTTTGTGGTAATTTTTAATTTAATTTTCTAAAATTATTTGGGTGTTATTTTGAATTTTGAGGTTAAATTGAATTATTAGGAAATGATAATTTAATATCAAAATTTGCTTCGATGAAGGATTTTGGAATTTAAATGTTTTAAGGAGAATTTGGGGGTGTATTCTTTCTTATCTTTATCTCAAATTTTGTGCTATCCCATTGCATTTTAGTTTTCACAGTTTTATCACCGCATCCTCTTTAATCACTGCAATCATTTGATGTAGATAAATTTAGTAGTTTATCGCATGTTGTTTCTTTGCCAAGTATGATTTCAATGATGAAAAATATGCTTCTATTTCTTTCGTATATACTAGAGTCAACTTAGTCTTAAGATAGTCACCGCATGAAATATTTCTCGAAGTTAGGGTTTTGCTATCTTTCTTTCAAACTCTCTTTACAACACATTCTAAGAACATCGCATGACTCATTTCAATCTTTTGGCAATGAATACATTGTCGAATTTTAAATTTGGGGGTGAGGTATTTATTTTTATTTTCGACCTTGCTATTTCTAAAAAAAAAAAATTGAATAAAAACTCCACTATCAACGCAATGGGAAACCCATGTTGATAAGAGTTAAGTTGTGAAAGACACTTACCCATAGTTGGATGTCCGCATGACGAACGTGGGGGCAAGCCAAAACGAAAGTAAGTCACCAGGATCAAAGCATAAATAAATGATCGCAACTCCACTGCCAAATAGGTATGAGTTTAGTTTGAGAAAGAGTGCATTGCTCGAAGTTGGATGTCCGCATGACACCCGTGGGGGCAAGCCAGAACGAAGGCAAGACACTTGGATCAGCGGAAGGTCGGAATATATATATATAATTGTTCTAATGCGTTGAAATCATGTGACCGCAATATTATGAAATTGATGCTTAATGGATGCAAATTAACATGTTTCATCAACGCAATCCAACATTGTTTAAGAATTTAGCACTATGATAACGTGCATTTCTGCCCGTTATCATATATCACTACATACATGCTTAAGTTACATAAAGACAACCAGGGATATTAAGTTTATTGGTTTGTGATAAAATAAAAAACATCTAAATGTGCAAAGTCAAGAAGTGAAGTAAATATCATATATATTATACATCACAAGTGTTCTTACAAATTTGTTTACAAACTACAGGACACGAGACTTTAGGGCAAAAACCCCAACACTCCATCCACAAATAAACTTAACAATTAAACATAAATACAGAAAGCCACCGAGACTATAAAATGCAGTTCAAAATAGACTTGTAATTTTGAATATCAGAACAACATGGCTCTAATACCAATTGAAAGAAATCGTGCACGAGGATTTCCATGAGCAGCGGAAAAATCATTCCAAATTACAATCATATATGAACTTTACAATTACAGTCATAAACAGAAACAAATGGTTATGCATTCATTATAGAAATTATAGCATGATACAACAAAGAATCAAGGAGAAATGCTACACACATTTGTAGACTCATCGCCAAGGTCCTTTATCATGAACACTCGAACACATCAACCTTGAATGCTCGTCCAACATGACCGCTATACTGCACGAATGTCGCACACTCAAACTCAGCGATCAACTCGGTCACGAACACCCCAACAGCACGAACAGCCTCCACAGAACCTCGACGATGTAAAGTTGAGTATAACACCACCAATAAGGCTACCTTGGTATTCTTGGTGTGAGAATTCAGAGGGTGTGCTCTGTGTGAACTTGGTTTGAGGCAGAAGACGGATGAAACAACAATCGTGTAAACAATTGAGCAAGTGGGAAATGGTTGAACCTATTGTATAGGTCGATGCCCAATCGTTTAGCAAAAACTAAGCGATCGTTTAGCTCATCACTTAGTTGTGTATCTGTCGCCTACAAACACTACACGATCGTTTAGCTCACTCCAAGTTGTCGCTTAGTAAATCCTATTTACTTGACAACTTCCGTGAGATTATTTTTCGAGAGAGAAAATCTCAAATTGACAAAATTTAACATTACTAAAATTAGGAAAACAATTTTCTTTTTATCTCACGGTTACCATGAAACTACCAATAACCTCCCACTTAATTGGTTTTTAGAGAAAAAGATTTTATTATCCAATAATTAATATTATTATAAATATAAATGATACCCAAATTACCATAATATATTTATAACCTATAGTTTTAATATTTCATCTCATGAAACATATAAACCATAGCTCTTTTTCTATTCCATGGTACTTAATGTATATCTCATTTACATTAATCCTCTACTAGATGTATCTCATACATCATACCGATCATATCATATATAATCGAATTACCTCTTGTCAATTTTAAACATTTCAAATGAAAACCAAGAACTGATCCTCCACTGAATCCATTGAGCTACCAAGGGGACCTCATGGACCTGTAGCTCAAAGCTCCAACGATACATGAATAACTGACTAAACTCCTTAGTCAGGGGATCCACCATCCGTTAACTGTCAAGCACTTCATTAAAGACCGACAACTGAACTCTCCTTACCACAGATATATTATGTGTCCATCTTAACCAATCAGTAGTGCGATAACCCTTCACAGATCGCTCATAAGTACAACTGGGCCAATAACCGTTATGTCCCTATAGTTACATCTGTCTTCTTAAGTACCAGCGATCCCTCTAATGAACATAAGTCATAGTTCTACTATGACTGAGTCTTCTCTTCCAAAGAGAAGTTGTGGCCACTATGTTCAAGCCCCGAAATCAGCCCTTAAGGGAGCAATCTATCTAGTTATCCCTGCTTCAGGAAAGAAATGAATTCCATCTTGTAGATTGAGTTCCTAGTTCCCAGATCAGACAAGTCCCCAAAAGGTAGGCATGTTGAGTTGACAATCTGGCCACTGTCACCCATACTAATCAAAGCACTACCTTCAAAGGCAGAAGTTCCCAAAACACTCAGGATTGAGGTTGTGTCACCTATAGTTGTTTAGGTGAGATGTAAGTCTCTAGTATCAATGGTGTTATATATAGAGTCTAGTCATCTCGTTGTCTGGTCTTATACAAACTCTTTGTATAGGACACCCCCGTTCGCACGTCTCCACATGAATGGTCAGGATATACCATCTGTAGTAGTTTACAACACTTGCAAACCTCTACAAAGCGGACTGTATCCATAGTGTCACTAGGATCAGATATCCTACCTTAATCCTTATACTACAGACCTATTTAGGTTATCACTTAAGGTATGATCCACTTGTATATCACATATACATGCTTAAGTTTACATAAGATAACCATGGAGCTTTGTTTATTGGATATGAGTAAATGCCAGAATGAAATAACATTTATTTTATTCATCAAACAATGTGTATCATTACAAACAACGAGACTTCGGGAGAATTAGGACACCAATCCCAACAAATATAAATGGTAAGAATTATCAAAATCAACAAGAATGCTCTTCTTCATCTCAAGGAAGAGGAGGTGGAAGAGGAAAAGACTTTGGCAGAAATCAAGGAAGTGGTCGTGGTAATTTTTCTCACATTCAATGTTTTAATTGCAAAAAGTATGGTCATTTTCAAGCAGATTGTTGGGCAACGAAAAATGAAGATGGAAATTCCCCTATGATGCATAAAGAGGAGAAAAATGATGAAGGCGTTCTATTTCTTGCATGTAGTGCTCAAGACGATGTTATAAAGTTTACATGGTATCTTGATAGTGGTTGTAGTAACCACATGACAGGAAATAGAAGTATATTTGTTACTTTGGATGAATCTCTCCAAAGTGAAGTGACAACTGGTGATAATACTAGATTGCAAGTCAAAGGCCGAGGTGATATTCTTGTTAAGATGAAGAAAGGCACAAAATGAGTTATGGATGTATTCTATGTTTCAGGTCTGAAGCATAATCTTTTAAGTATTGGCCATCTGCTTCAGCGAGTTCTAAAAGCTTCATTTGATGGTGGTGTGTGTGCCATCAAAGATCAGACTGGTGTTCTTGTTGCCAAGGTAAAGATTACTGCTAATAAGATGTTTCCTCTTAAATTTACATATGGTCAAATCTCTTTTTTTAGCAGCATATTGAAGGATCCATCCTAGCTTTGGCATTTTCGATATGGTCACTTGAATGTTGAATCACTGTCGTATTTTTGCAAAAATCATATGATGAGAGGCATTCAAAATATCAACCATGAGACAGATATTTGTGAAGTGTGTATATTTGCAAAACATCATTGAGATTCGTTTCCAACTGGTAAAGCTTGGAGAGCCTCTAAACCCCTTGAGTTGATTCATACAGATTTTTGTGGTCCCATGCATACATTATCAAATGGAGGTAATCGATTTATTAATGATTTCAGTAGAAAGTTATGGATTTATCTTTTGAAAGAAAAAAGTGAAGCATTTGAATGTTTTAAATCTTTCAAAGCTTTAGTTGAGAATCAAAGTGGCCATAAGATAAAAACTTTGAGATCTGACTATGGTGGAGAATGTATAGTTTTTGATAAATTTTTCAAGGAACAAGGTATTCATCATCAACAGACAGATCAAATGACTCCACAATAGGATGGAGTTGTAGAAAGAAAGAATAAAAAAATCATGGAGATGGCGAGAAGTATGCTAAAAGCAAAAAAGATGTCAAATGAGTTTTGGAGAGATGCTGTTGCATGTACTGCTTATATTTTGAATAGAGCTGCTACAAAAAGTGTTCCGAGTATGACTCCTTATGAAGCATGCTTTGGTGAGAAGCCATGTGTTTCTCACTTGAGAGTTTTTGGGAGTTTAGCTTATTCTCATATATGAGATAAGCTATGGGGTAAATTAGATGATAAATCAGAAAAATGTATTATGGTCGGCTATAGTGAAAATTCTAAACCTTATTGGTTGTATAATCCTTTGTTGAAAAAGATTACTATCAGTCGGGATGTGATTTTCAATGAAGATGAAACTTGAAATTAGGATGTCCTTGGAGAAGCAAAAAGTCCATATCATATTAGCATGGACAAGAATGGAGATCCTCAAGACTCAGAGCAAGTAGAGATTCAGTAGTGGTGCCATCTTCATCTGCATCGCCATCTTCCACAAGTGATGATGATATATCACCAAGAAGAATGAGAAATATCTAAGAAATTTATAATGCTACTAGCAGAATTGATGATGATGTTGTTGATTTTGCATTATTTTTCAATGTTGATCCTATGAATTTTGTTGAGGCGATCCAAGATGAAAAATAGAAGATTGCAATGGATCAAGAAATTGATGCAATAAATAAAAATGAAACATGGGAGTTGATGGATCTTCCAGTAAACAAACAAGTTCTTGGAGTAAAATGGGTGTACAGAACAAAACTGAAGTCAAATGACGAAGTTGAAAAATACAAGGCAAGACTTGTTGTAAAAGGCTACAAGCAGGAATATGGTGTGAACTATGAAGAGATCTTTGCTCCTTTGATAAGAATTGAGACAATTCGATAGATTTTGTCTTTGGTTGTTCAAAATGAGTGGAAAGTTTATCAAATGGATGTAAAATCCTCTTTTTTGAATGGACACTTGAAGGAAGAGATATTCATTGAGCAACCTTTGAGTTATGTGAAAAAGGGAGAAGAAGACAAAGTGTACAAATTGAAAAAGACCTTGTATGGATTGAAGCAAGCTCCGTGAGCTTGGTATAGTCGCATTAACAATTTCTTTGTAAAGACAGGTTTTCGAAGGTGTCCATATGAGCATGCACTCTATGTCAAAGAAGATAAGTATGGAAAATTTTTTATTATTTCATTATATGTCGATGATTTGCTTTTTACTGGAAATGATAAACCGTTGTGTGATGATTTTAAGAATTCCATGAAAAGAGAATTTGAGATGAGAGATATGGGTCTCATCCATTATTTTTTGGGAATTGAAGTCAATAAAAAAGATGGAGAGATTGTCATCTCACAACAAAAGTATGCTCGTGATTTGCTGAAAAAAATCAGAATGAAAAATGCTTTTTCTTGTAACACGCCCATGGATGCAAATTTGAAATTGAGCACGAATGATATTGGAGAATATGTTGATCCAAGCTTATATTGAAGCATAGTTGGAAGCTTAATGTACTTGACTGCAACAAGACCTGGTATTCTATTTGTTGTAAGTATGTTAAGCAGATTCATGTCAAGCCCGAAAAGAACTCATTGGTACGCGAGTGCTTCATTACATTCTTGGCACTATTAATTTTGAAATTTATTATAAGAAAGTTCTAGAATCAATGTTAGTTGGTTTTGTGATTGTGATTGGGGTGGTAATGTTGATGATCATAAAAGCACATCTGGTTATGTTTTTAGCATTGGTTCAGGTGTTTTTTCATGGACTTCAAAGAAACAATTTGTTGTTGCTCTTTCTATCATCGAAGCATAATACATCTCTTTATCTACAACTGGATGTCAAGCTTTATAGCTTAAATGGATGTTGAAAGAATTGAAGTATACGCAAAGAAGTCAGACTACTTTATATTGTGATAATGGTTCTGTCTTTGCATTATAAAAAAAATCCAGTCTTCCATGGAAGAAGCAAGCATATTAGAATCAAGTATCATTTTATCAGAGACTTGGTTAGAGATGGAGAAGTGATGGTCAAACATTGCAAGACTCAAGATCAAGTGAAGGATATTTTTATGAAGGCACTGGAGTTTGACTTATTTGTTAAGTTTAGAGAAAAACTTGGAGTTGCTCAAGTCTAGATTAAGGGAGGATGATAGAATTAATCTAGACTTATATTTAAGGTGCATGAATTATTTTTTATTAGATACATGAATAGTTGAGATTCAAGGAATAGTTGAATACATGAATTATAAGATACATTGATGAATGTTCACATTGATGAATGTTCATGTATTGGTGAAAAGTCACATGTATTTGAATTTATCATTGATGTCTTTTGATGTATTTTTTACTAGTATATATATATGTGTAGGATTTGTCATTTGTAAGCAAGCCAAGAATAAAGTAATATTCAAGTTCTAGTTTCTCCAATCTTGTGTGAGTAAGAGAACAATTTTCTTCTTTTATTTATTGAGTTGTATTGTGAGGGCCTACTTCGTTTCTAACAGTATGTGATCCTAAAAAGCTGGATAAGTCAAGTTATTACTAAAGTAGAATTCAATATAAGTTACATTGTCTTTCTTTTTTGGAACCATATAAGTTAATTTTACTTTAGTATTTTTTTTCTTTTTCTTTTTAATATCTACACATTTTTTTTCTTTTGATTATCTCGATTACTCCCAATCGTTAGTTTTTGTCCTTATTTGGAATTTCAACTTCAACATCTTCTTTTTTTCCTTTGATTTACTTACATTGTCATGGTGTTTTTTAGGGTAAATTGGAGACCAATAACAAGCAGAAAATCTGTTTAAACTTTTGGAAGGATTCTATAAGTCTGCACTCTCATATGGAAATAGAGAGGGAGATTGGATGCTAGTTGGAGATGTCCCTTTAGGGGTATGTTGCTTACTAGTCTATATCTAACTTTTATGTTTAGAATTATAAAACGGGAAATGTAGATGATTGAATTTTGTGTAGAAGAAGGATGAGTTGTCAGAGAATTTGATTATGTATGATTATTATATTGATGCTTGCTTTGCATACCTTTTTCTAAGAAAAGAGAAGGTTGGACTAGTTTGATGAAATTTGTGTCACTTGATCTATTTTAATTCCCTTTTTTATTCATGAGATGCAATTTAGTCTATTATATCGTACGAAGGAGGAAGATAAGTTACAAAACAGTATAAGATTTAAAAGAAATTTTGAGTTGCAATTTAGTCTATTGGGTTCTGATTTGATTATGATTTGGTGATTTAACCCTTATGAGCTTTGGTAATTTGTTGATTCCTCATTATTGACTAATTTGTTGATTCTCAAACCTTGTGGTATTTTAATCATTGTTTTCAATCCAAATTGCTTAAGCCAAGAAATTAAATTGAACTAATGTTGTTTTTGGGTCACTATTTTTTCTATTACTCTTTAATGAGGGTAATATTATGTTTCAATTTTTACTTATTTGTTCAAATTTTTGTTTTAATATACTTTGTACATGGGAGAATAGTCCCTCGGTTCCAAGAATTGAGAGAAAAACACAAAAATTATCCTTGGAACAACCACCGACAGACATCAAGGAAACTTGAGAAGGTATCATTGAACACTCCTTGTTTATCTTCAGTTTATTTTTAGTCATTTTAACCATTTTGTAATTCATTTATTTCGATTTCTATTCTTGTGTGCAACTTAGCAAGTATATTGTACTTGTTCAACATAGAATATATATATGTATACTTCATGGTTAATACGTAGAGATTTGCTGTCTAAAGTATATGGAGTTGATTTGGATGAATAATATATTTTATCTTGGTTTTGGAGGTAAATTATTATCAAATTCCTCTTTTATGACTTATTGTGGATTTGTGAAAGCAATTGAGATTTTATTTTGTGTATGTATAGATAAAAGAGAAATATTATTGATTTGCACGTGCTTAAGTAAAAGATATATATATATATATTTATA
>NC_052357.1:1292859-1310757 GCF_009727055.1 Benincasa hispida | reverse complement strand
ATATTTTTAATAAAAAAACAATGACATACATTTAATATCAGACAATGTCTGACGAAAAGTATGTGAAAACCGACATTGAAGATGATGTTCAATGCCGGTTGAAACCGACATAGAAGATAGTATTCAATGTTGGTTGAAAACTCACATCGAAGATAACTGGCATTGAAATCTTGGTCTTTTATAATGTCGCTTTTAAACCAACATTAAAGATAACCGACATTGAAGACTTTTTGTAACACTGTCTACTCCTATAATGTCAATTTTAAACAGACATTAAAACCTAGTTTTACAGTAGTGGAGAAAGATGACAACAGGTTGTATTGTTCACAAATGTATACCATGTGTCTTTATTTTTCTTCCATGTATACATTTAGATTTTTTTTTTTTTCACATAAGTAGATATGTAGAAACTTTTCAATATATGAATTTAACATCATAAGCTTATAAGAGTTGTTTTAAAAAAAAATTCAAACTTTAAGGATTAAAATGAAAGTCTTAAAAGTTCAGGGTATAGTTGAAACCAATAACCCCACATTTCAAAGGTTATATTTTTTTATAATTTAACCTTTTAAGAAATAAAAAGGCCAATGGACTAAATAGACAAAAATATCTTCTAAAGAGTTCATAGACCGAATTTGTAATTTCATATTTATATTTTGATATATCTTTTAAGAATATCTCCAATCACATGGTTTCACAAGACAAACATATTTCTTTTACCATACTCATGTTTTATGGTTAAAAGATCTATTCCGATTAGGTTTAAAAAGTTTAAGGACTAAATTTTGATATGGAAAAACAAAAAAAGGGATTGGTGTGATCCGATTAGGTCTTAAAAGTTTAAGGACTAAATTTTGCTATGAAGAAACAAAAAAAAAAAAAGGATTGGTGTGACTGTGTGGTTACCATGAGTACATCGCCAGCCATGACAATGAAGGGGCAATGGGTTGAGGGTTGAACATGGAGCCATTGATCATCAAGCAATTGAATTTGAAGACCAGAAATGAGATGCTGGTGAATTATGGACAAGAAAGTGAGATCTGTATGGTAATTCAAACCCGTATGGGTTTCATCTTTCTCAGTTACTCTATATTTAATAGGTCAATTTTATTATTTATAAGTTCTATTAACTATAATATTCAATTTCATATATAATAGTTCTATTAAAAGAAGAAGGTATTAAACACCTTTTAAAGTTTAACCAAATAGATACAAATTTAAATGTTCGTATTTAATGCATGACATTATTACTCAAAAAAAATCTTTTTTTTGTAAGATATAATTAAGAAAAATATGCATCTTGGGTGGTTCGTCCAACCACGATTTGCCACATGACAAATTTTAAAAAAAACATTTTTTTTACTTTTTAGATATTATTGGAGTGGGTTGCATAAAGATGGATGTAGTTCATAATACACACAAGT
This sequence comes from Benincasa hispida, assembly GCF_009727055.1. Taxonomy (NCBI): domain Eukaryota; kingdom Viridiplantae; phylum Streptophyta; class Magnoliopsida; order Cucurbitales; family Cucurbitaceae; genus Benincasa; species Benincasa hispida. The sequence continues at coordinate 1,309,333 of NC_052357.1, read as the reverse complement.
ATTACAACTTTAAGGTCTATTCATTTTACAAGTTTTGCTATGACATTTTTTAATATCCTTATCTATTTTACCTTTCACTTTTTAAAACTAAAGATATTATTATCCATAGAACTTAAAAAATCATATGACATGAATTTTAAAATACCCTCCATACAAGTGAAATTTTTATACGTAGTAGATGAACAATAAAAATATAAGTTAATTAATTAATAAATTAATATCAATTAATCCTTACTATTAATTTTAATTAATTATTAAGTATAAATATATTAGAATTAATCTTTCACTAATACATTTAAAATTAATATTTTTATGTTACCTTACTATTTAATGTAAAATTCTAAAATCCTAATTAATTTATATGTATTTCATTGTTTTTAGTAATTAAATTCAATAATTTAATCAACGTTTAATATAAAATTCTTCATTTACATATATTTTAAGTGATCATGCTAAATTTTATTGATGACCATCATACTTGTTCTCTAACCTTTAACTAAATAATTATTTAATTTTTATTTCTATATGCAAAACTGGTAAATCAAACACATATAATTAACTTCTAAATATTAATGATGATGCATATCTAAATACATACATTAATTATCTCAAACATTTAAAATTCACACATTTAAATTACAAATATTTGATATTTATACCTATGAAACAATATTTGTGATCCAAACAGGCCATAAGAAACTTTATCAATTTGAGATGGTAAGTATTAAATCTTCACTCTCACACATGTGATATAACTGTCACAATCGCATTTTCAGAAGCTTCACTTAGCGATTTTGTGGTACTTGTTTCCGCTCACAAACAAATCAGCCAATTCGAATACAGAATGCCGATGGCACACCGTGTGCCTCTCGCAACATCCACCCTCGTTTTAGAGAAAACGGCTTTGGAGAAAAAGGTTTTCGCAAGCGTTTTGAATGTATGAACAGAGAAGAGAAAGATTGTAATAGGCTAGAAAGCAATGAGCAACAACAAGAAGTTTATAGCATACCACTTCGGATATGAAGATCTAAACAAATCATTAAGGAATCAATTATTTGTGGGTTTGGTTTAATGACACAAATTCATAAGAATCAAATTGAAACTAAATAATTAGTATCATATGAATCAAAACTTTTAAAACTATAAGAAGGATGAAATAGATGACAAGAATAGTAGTGTGTGTTAATTAAATTAATTACCAGAAGTGATTGTTTGCTCTAGAAGGCCACAGGAGATTGGCCAAACTCAGCTGTGTTGTTTGTAGCTCAGTTGGATTATCAATAGCCATTGATTCATAGAGAGGAAGAAGTGAGTATCCACCAAAATAGCCATGGTAAGGCTTTTCACTAGTGTTCTTAGTTCTAGTTTCTAATGGGAGATGAAAAAGCTCTTTTGTTGCTTCAAAAATGGAGTTATGAAGTTCCAAAGAAACTTTGTCATAAACCACTGAGAAACAACCAAATTCTTCTAATCCAAGCCTCATCTCTTTGCACGCTGAACCCCATTCTTCTGTGCCAACTGCCTCTAATTTTGACAAATCTATTATGGGAAGTACTTTGGCTTTTGCTTCAGAATTAACCATTCTCATACAACCTAACTCACTCAGCTACCTTTTTTCATTTTTCTTTGATGGCTTATGTAAGAGAAAAACAAGTTCTAAAAATAATTATCAAAGAAAGAAAAAAGGTAGGTGCTTTAATTTTTTTGGCTCTATTTGTAAATGATTGATCTGATCTTTTGTGTTTCTGGTCACGGATGTAGACTTGTGAGGTAAACTTTTATTTGTGGGGCTATTTAAAATATTAAAGTAATAAAATTATAAGACTGAACAATATGAACATGACATGAGCATATATATATATACACAATGGAATATAGTACATGAATATTTAGACAAACAGATAAAAGACAAAAATTTAGTTATACTATTGTATAGTTTAATGAATTAGATACGTAAATGTCATAAGATCATTAATATTTTTACTTTTGAAATCGTTAAGGACCCATTTGGTTACCATTTTAGTTTTTAGTTTTCTGTTTTTTAATATTAAACATATTTTCTCTCAATTTTTTATAGTAATATTCATCCTTTTTTTTCCTTTAATTAAGTAAAAGAGCCAAATTCTTAATTAATTAACAAAAAAAAAAAAAAACTTTTTGACAACTTTTTTTTAAATTTTAAAAATTGGCTTGATTTTCTTAAAATAATGGTAGCTTAGTTTATGGTGACGGTCAATTATTCTTATTATTATTATTTTAAATTAGATACTAAAGATAGAGGAATTAGTAGATGCATTGAGAGATCTCAACTAGGTTGGTACATCTCTAGCATCCTCATCACACCTCGATATCAAAAGCTATGGATTAAAATATGTAAAAATGACACATTGATAGGAAAACAATCTAAATGCTTTCATGTAATTCTCATGTTTTTTGTTTTTCTCAGCCTTACTTTCTAATGGCTTCTCTCTGGCCTTGTACCTCGTTTGAACTTTTGAGCTTTTTTCAGCTTTGTATTGACTTTTTTATGGAATGAATGCATCAGATATGAGGTATTACTAAGAATATGTCAACTAGTTAAAGATACTCTCATTGCACCTAAACTAAACAAATTTTATTTCACCATCATAGCACACCCTGCTTATTTGGCTAGAGTTCAATCATTTTTTCAACTTGGGATTCTAAACAATAAAATCAAATTGTTATCGTCGAATGGACCTTTAGTTATCCACTTAGAAGATGTTAATTTAAAATTACGAATCTAAAACAACCACAAATGTAAGATATCTCATAATTAATACGAAGAACAGAGAATATACATGTTCACATATTAAGAAGAGAAAACACACACCATGACACCAAGTTTATTAGGGTTCGTCCATTTAATGAGACGAGAAAGTTCTTAAACTAAAGCACACAAAGATAAAACAAAGCAAAAGCCAAAGCTTATACAAACATCACAGGAACATACAGATTATATTAAACATATACAAAATGGATAGTTTATTGCATTATTTGTTTTAATTAGAGAGCACAATAGTCTTTGAGGGGAGATTTGGAGTTGAAACCCTCTTTAGATCGGAAGAAATGAAGCAATCCAATATGGTCAAAAGGTTTATATCGCAAAGGATGAGTTTGATCCACAAGCTCTTTTGGCACTTCTACAATTCCATTGCTGAATCCAAACATGGCAAGAGAGTACCTATCTTCATTCCCTCTTATCATCACTTTATGAGTTGGTGATTCTATTCTGTCATTGCTCCATGCCTTCTCTACCAAAAACCAAACATCATCATTAGGGTTTATTCTCGAAATATACCTGTTATGAATTGGACAAATAAAGATAAATAAAAATTGTAAACAATAGAGAGAATCGACGTAGAGAGATTTGCATATTTGTTGGAATTCTTTGAATTTGTTAATTTGGCACCCCGAATGACCAAGCACGGGTCTAAAGGAGTGTGCTATATAAGCTCACTATATAATATTTGTGGTGATTCTCTACTGTTTATGCATGATTTCTATTTATCTTTATTTGTCAATTTCATAATAAGAACATTAGAATGAATTTCGTTAAATTACAAGTTTAGTCCTTCAACTTTTAGTAATTGATGTCGCATCGAATATATCTTTAAATTAATAAAATAAATATGTATATATAAGTCGACCTTGAATGCGTCTCCGGCAATGACGACGAAGGTTGAGGGAGAGGAGTTGTCAACTTGAATCCATTGGCCATGTTTGGTTTTGACCTCCAAACCATTGATATGATCTTGATAGAGCATGGTAGTGAAGCTCTTATCAGTGTGATCCACAAGACATAAAGTAGGGTTTGAAGAATGAGGAGCTTTGTTTTTCAAAATTCTAAGAAGATATGTAATGGAATCAGCATGAGACTTGTGATACTTTTCCACTCCATAGCTTTCAAATATCATTTTGGTCACCATTTTGTCCAATTCTTCTGCTATCTTTGCAAATGAATGCAAAGTTGTACTGAAAAAACCAAAATTAAGAACATTATCACTTCAACCAATACAATTTTTCAAACCAAAAAAAAAAAAAAAAAAAAGTTTTCATTTTTTCATTATTGTACTACCTAGTTTTGTGTCTTTGTGTAGTCAATTTTAATTTCACCAATTTGAATAAGAATTAAGAATAATACCCTTCCAAAATTATTTTATTAAGTTAACAAAAAAAATTATAAAAGGGAAAAAAAACAATAATAGATCTCCATATAATAAAAAGGTTTAATTAATTGAGACCAAACCACCAATAATAAAGCAGCTAGCTAAGAACACTCAGAAACCTTAAAAAAAGAAAAAGGAAAAAAGAAAAATCAATACCCACAAAACAAAACAAAACATCCAAACCCAACAAAAACTCAAATATAAAAATCAATACCCACAAATAATAATAATACTATGTGCTCCATTTCACAAGCTAAAATATTTTCAAAAAAATATAAATAATTAAATAATACTAATTTTTTTCTAGTTCAAAACTCAATTTCATCAAATAAAAAGTTTTCACATTTGACTTACCCATAGTAACCATCTAGAGATTTTTTAAAAAATATATATTTTAAAGGAAAATAATGGAAAAAAAGAAAATATACATTTATTAAAAAAAAAAAAAGAAGAAGAAGTTAATTACATCATTTTTTTGGAACATTGAGTGTGTTGGAGTTGATGCCCTAAACCTTGTGGATACTATAATTTGTAATTGTAATGTACAAACATCTTATTTATTTAATAAAATATGAGATGATTTATTTGACATTTAATAGCATTAACCCACAAACCAATAAACTAACATCCAAGGTTATCTTATGTAGCTTAAACATGTATGTAGAGACATACAGGTGGATCATGTTCAAGTAATAGCTTAAATGGTCTGTAGTAGATGGATAAGGTTGGGTATCTTATCCCGATGACACTACGAATACGACCCGCTTTGTAGATATTATAATTGTTATAAAGTACTACAAATGATCTGATCTTGATCATTCATGTAGAGATATGTGAGTGGGAGTATTCTATATAAAGGACTTTATATAGGACCGAACCACGAAATGACTAGTCTCATTATATAACACCATTCATAATAGAGACTTACATTTCACCAAGATGACCATAAGTGACATGACCTGAATCCTGAGTGAGTTATGAACTCCTGCCTATGAAAGCGGTCCTTTAATTTGTATGGGTGAGAGAGAAAGACCACCGACTCAATAAGTCTACTGTTTTGGAGATTCATCTGATTAAGGAGTTGGGAACACAACTATACAAGACAGAATTCACTCCTTCCCTTATGTCTGGGTAAGTAGATAAATTGCTCTCTTTAGAGTTGATTCTAGGGCTTGAACCATCTAGCGCCACATCCTCTATTGGCTCGAGAGGGGCTTGGTCATGGTTGAACTATGACTTATTATTCATTAGAAGGAGCAATGGTACTTAAGGAGTTAGATGTAACTATAAGGGCAAAACGATAATTTTGGCCCAACTGTACTTATGAGCAATTTGTAAATGTTTCTCGCACTGTTGACTGGTTATATCCAATGAATAAAGAAATATATCTATAGTGCGAAGAGTGCAGCTGTCGACTTAAGTGGAGTGGGCAATAGTTAATGGATGTTAAAAAAATTAATTAAATGAGTTTAATTAATTATTCAAGTACCATTGGAGTTTCAATCTACACAGGTCCATAAGGTCTCCTTTGTAGCTCAACAGAAATGAATGAGAATCAATTTTGGATTAATTTGAATTGTTCAAATTAATTGAGAGAATTAATTATATGTGTTATAATTAATTTAACTTAATTATATATGATATAATTAATATAATGTATTTGATACATTATACTACAAAATTTATTTTGAAAGGAAATAAATATTTGAATATGATTCAAATCTTAATTATATGGATGAGATTCATATAATTAAATATAGTATAAATGTGATTTATATTAAATACAATGCACGTGTGAGAGAAATAAAAATTGTAGGTTACATTGTATTTGATACAATATAAAAACTATAGGTTATGTGTTATATACGATATAACATATGATTTAATATATATATATATATATATGATAAATTAGTTATCATATAAATATGTATTAAATTTTATTAGATTTGTTTAAAATTAAATTTTGAATTTAATTTTGAGGGGAGTTATAATTCCCTCCCCTCTTTTCTCTTGTTTGATAGACATGTTGGTAGGGAGTTTTGAGTGCAGAATTATTTTGATCGGCTTCTTCTTCACAGAGAATGGTGGGTGTGTGATTCTAGTTTTTCCAGAAATCTCTCTCACAAAATTTCAATCCCTCTTCCCAAATTTTTCAGAGCCTACACACTCCTAATATTTTCACCCTATCCTAAGGAGAATATAGAGGAAACAGTTGTGGTGGTGTCATCTTTGTCAATTCTTGGTTCGAGGATTCGAGATTGTTAGTGGAGAAGAGGAAATTCGTGAAGGTTGTGAATTTTTCAAGGGTATGTTATTTCTAACCCTAAATTCATTTTTCTCTCTTGCATATTGTATAATTTTCTATAATAATGCATAAAGGTTCTATAAAATTTGTATTCTGTAAAAATAATTTTTGGGACTGATCTCCATTTTTATTGCAGAACTTCACAATTCCTTTAAAACGGAGATATTCAAACTTAATATCCTTGAGAGTTATGTCACTTAAAGTTATGCATACTTTAGCAAAATAATTATTAACATTCATTTTAAATATTTCAAACTTTTAAATAAAATAAAATAAAAAATTAATATAACTATCCTTTTAAAAAGAAATTAAAAAATTGCACTCTTTTAGTACAATAAATAGAATATAGGAATTTAAAACTTAGACATTTTAATTATACAATTACTCCAGTAAATAAAGTTAATTACATTCCTTTCAAATCTTTGGACCGTTAAAATAACAAAAAGAAATTTATATCTTTTATCTTTAAAATGAAGTTCAAAATCCAAACCAAAAAATTATAGTTTTTTTAGTAAAATAATGAGTGTGAAATGATTTAGATAATTTGAATCTTTCACCACAAAATAAGTAAAGATTAATTATCGGGAAAAAAAAAATGAAGATGAAGATTATGAAGAAGGAGAAGAAAAGAACCTAAAATGGTGATTTCCAGAGGGCCACATGAGATGAGTAAAGGACTGAACTCCATGGAAGTTAGTGGCATCATCAATACCCAAACTTTCATGAAGAGGAAGAGTACGAAGCTCCCCAACGTAGCCATTAAAAGGCTTCTCATATTTGTTCTTCTTCTTCCTCTCAATTGGAAGCTCGAAAAGTGCTTTCACTGCCTTCATAACTTCCCCTCTCAGTTCTCTACTAACTCCATCGTACTCTGCTATAAAACATCCGTACTCTTCGAGAGCTTCCCGGACTTCTCTGCTCCTCCTCCTCCACTCGTCGCCGCCCTCCGTCTTCACTCCGTTGCCACTGAAATTTATCACCGGCAGCCCCCCCGTTTCTGATCCCATTACCTAACCTTTATTCTCTCTTTACCAAACACCTTTCTGCTGCCTTCATTTGATTACTTTCTTTGCTGTTTTTTAAGTTAGAATTAGAAGCTTAGCCAAGCTTTATAATATTTAAGAGGAAATTTACCTTGTCATAAATAACTCTTAAAATTTTCTTTTTGGCCAAGTGTTATAACGTGTAAGGTTTGTTGGCCAAACTTATAAGTATGTTAAATTATGGATTGTTTTCACAATTAAAAATAACCCACCTTATTTGTAAATATTATAAAATGTCACTATTACATAGTGATATTTTGTTATATTTGTAAATATTTTTAACAGTTTTATCATTCAAAATAATTTTCTTAACTTATACATTAGTTTTATATTTTTTTCTTGAAATTTGTAACATGTTTCAATCACTATCTTCGATTAGGTTTCTTTTTTAGAATTATTTTTTTGGTGTCTCCTAATCTTTCTGACATAATACAATCTAATAATTAGTGTTGTTTTTAGATATAGCAAAATCAACAAAAATATTTATAAATATAGTAAATTTTCAAAATCTATCAATGATAGACACTAATAGACTTTTATCGGTCTATTATTGACATTGATAGACACTGACAGAAATCTCGACGGATATGGATAGAAGTGACTATCAATATCTATTATTGATAGATTTTGAAATTTTGTTATATTTATAAATATTTTTAACAATTTTATCATTGGAAATAATTTTTCTAATAATTAATAGGATTAACTGTGTGTCAACACAATAAGAATTTGGAACTTTTAAAAATTAGTTTCTATACTCAAAATTAGTTAGAGATGTGAAAGTTTAAAAGTCCATCGGATCTAAGTTTAATTTTAAAAAGTTTTAATGTATATGATTTAAGTTAGTTTTACGAACTCTCCTTTTAAGTTGCAAAGAAGCTGAGTATATCTATATTAACTTTGAGATTACGCGAAATCTACTCACGTACTAAAAAAACCTTTAAAATTAATTTTAAAATAAGGTTGTTTTTAAATAGAAAAAAAAAAACTAAAATATTTATAAAATATGATAAAATTTTAGAAGTATAATGATAGGCGCAATTTTATTTTTGTTGTTTATTTTATTTTTGTTAACTTTTAAAATATCAATATTTAGTTCCTAAGTTTTAGAAAAATAATCCTTTTATCTCTTTTACTTTTATTTTTCTTTTTAACAAATTTTGACGGTGTGTATACCTTTTGGTGACATACTACTATAGAAAAAGTCAAAAATTAAGCTTCTACTGGATCATTATTTAGTTTTTGAAAATTAAACATATTTATCTTTTCCATTCTTTACAATGATCTGCATCTTTCTTAAATACAATAGTTGAATTCTTAACCAAATTTCAGAAACAAAAATAAATTTTTAGAAGTTACTCTTTTTAGTTCTCAAATCTTGACTTGGTTTTTTAAACTATTGATAAAAAGTATATAACAAATGAAGAAATTTTGAAGTAAAAATAATGTCTATAAGCTTAATTTTTAAAAACTAAAAATAAAAAATCAAATGGTATCAAACGAAGTCTAAATAATTTGTAAAATCGTCAATAAAATAGTCATTTTAAAAATTTTAGAGAATATAATTATTGTTATTTATTTAAATCCAGATATTAAAATTTATGATTTAAAGTTTTATAGATCAAAATAAAACATAATTTAGAGACCAAAATAAAATTTATATCTTATTTTAATTTCATTTCATTCAGTAAGTTTTTTTAGATTGTTTATTCCTCACTTGATGTTGGAGGAAAAAAAATCTTTTAAAAGTCCTTGACGTATACTTTTTCCAAAAAAGTTAAAATTTTATATTTGACCATTAATGTTTGAAAATGAAAAAATATAGGGAGATTTTCAATGATAGAAAAAATATATATTTACACAAAATATCAAAATTTAATATACTTCTCCCTCTTCTCCCTTCTCCGACTTCCCTTCCTCTGTGTCTCCTTTGAATTCAAATTCTCCATTCCTCCCTCCAAAACCTACAAACCAGTTCCCATCTCAGCTTGATTTAGACCCTTCGTTCCTCTCTCCAAAACCTTCATAGCCTCACTTCTCAATTTATCCCCAATTTCTTTAACCCATTTCAACTCCTCATCAACGACATCAATGTCTGCAAGGTCAAGATCCAGATTCTCCGATTCGTCAGTAGATGGAGAAGCAAGGTCCCTAAGCTTCATCAATGAATGAAGGCCACAGATCGTATGCTAAAGAAGCTCGACAGTTTGAGGAAGATTGGAGAACTAAGTAGTCTTGGTAGAAACAACATTTTTAAGTTCAAAAAGCTCGGATCGAACGTGATGGATGGTGGATTGGAGGGAGGAGACACCTGATCGAATAGTGGATAGGGCATTTTCAGCATGTTTGAGAGATAAGAGTTGAGAGAGTAGATCATTGTGGTGGGAAAGGACCTCATTGTGAAGCTGTGATTCGAGGAAATGGATGATCTTATGAAGCTTCTTAGTGGTGGAGCTCGGCGAGTCAGAGGAGAGCGCGGCAGAGAAGAATGAATTGAAAGAAGTCTATCAGCGTCTATCAATGATAGAAACTAATACAAGTCTATCACTGATAGACGTTGATAAAAGTCTATCAACGTCTAACAGTGATAGAAATTAATAGAAGTCTATCATTGATAAAGGTTGATAGAAGACTATTAGTGTGTCTATCAGTGATAGAAACTGATACAAGTCTATCATTGATACTATCAGTGATAGAAACTGATACAAGTCTATCACTAAGAGACACTGATAAAAGTCTATAAGTATCTATCAATGTTTTGCTATTTCTGTAAATAGTTTGACATTCTTTTATTTGTAAAAATTTCTCGAAAATAAATAATGTTCAGTGAAAATTAAAATTTTTCATTGGTTTTTTGGCAAATCTTTATACGAAAAATGTTTCTTAACAACCTTAGCCATATGATCAATAAATATCACTACAAGAATTTTGGTTTTTCCTGACAAAACTTTTTTCGGCGCATAAAAAAGCATTAAGAGAGCTCATTTTTTCCGACATTATTTCGTGGTGTTGGGAGAAAAATAAATTCCGACAAAAAATTGACTAGTGTTGGGATGAATCGGCTATCCTAACACCTTTTTCTTTAACCGTCGGCATAAACTGCGTGAGGGAAAAGATTTGTTGGCCTCTCCCGAAGCTAAAATTAAGGCGTCCAGAGATAGTGCCTATCCCGACAGTATAGATGTGGCGTCGAGTTTAAAAGGAAGGTTAGAAATTTTTAATTAGAATTATCTCGACGGTATTTAAATCAATCGTCGAGAGAACGTACGTATTCCGATTATTTTACGAGCGTTGGGAGAGAGTTAAATTAAAAAAAAAAAAAGTATTGAGAAAATTTTATTAACGTTATCCTGATGGTGGGTGAAAAAACCATCGGAAAAAGATATTTAGCCCGACGGTTTATACCTGTCTCTTATACACATCTAGATGTGTATAAGAGACAGATCCTAACGGTATAGACGAGACGTCGGCTTTTAAAAGAAGGTTGAAAAAATTTTATTAGAGTTATCTCGACGGTGGCCTAAGTGACGTCGGGAGAAGGTACTTACCCCGACAGTTATCCAAACGACTATTGAAAGAAGGTACTTATCCCATCGGGAGAAGCTACTTCTCTTGATGGATTTAGAGCGTGAAAATAGGGTCAATTAAAACTCTACAGCCGCCGCCGCCCACAGTTTCCTTCTTCTTTCTTCCAGTCATTCTTCTCCTTCGTTCTTTCTTCTTCCAATCTGCTCGATTTCTTCTTCTGGTGTGCCCTCCATCGTCGTTCGGTGTGCCCAATTCTCGTCGTCCATCATCATCTGCAACCAGGTATGAACCACGTTATTTTTTTTTTCTGTTTTCCCAGTTTTTTCATTTTTCGATTGAGTCTGCGTAAGATTGAAGCTGGAAATTTTAGTGTGCATCATTTAACATGATATGTAATAACTAGAAGAAGAAGAAGAAGATTGTGGTGGTAGTGGAGAAACAAAGTTCAAGGAATAGATTTAAGAAATGTGATTTCTTAATTCATGACTCTTGGTATTTTCCTTTGGTATTGTGAGAGTTTTTTTTTTCTAATTTTTCTGTTGTTAAATATTTTAGATTTGTTTGATTATGTATGTTACGATACAATCAACATACAAAAATATTTTATTGTCAATCTTTTGTGATGAATTGCATGTTTTTTATAGATTTTTTTATTGCATTTAAATTCGTTGAATTGGATATTTTTTCGTTAATCCTATAATATTTGCATTATATAGTTTTCTTTTAAATGTTGGAGATGAGTTCCATGTTTATAGTAGATTACTTTGATGTGATAGATATTTTATTGCATTTAAATTTATTGAACTAGATTTGTACTAGTTAAACGAACTAATTATTTTGAACATGTACTATATAACTAAATAAATTTCATGAATTTGAAGTTCCATTTCTAAAATTTTAAAGATGATTGGTAATAATTGGAAAGTGGTGCAAGTAGTCTAAAATAAGCGTCTGTGGGACATGCCAGAAGTAGAAGAACATGAGAATGACCAACCTGAGTTATTAGAGAAATTATGAATAGTATTTGTTTAAATTTAGGTTTTATACTCTAAGGAATTTTGTCTTTTTCATTGTACCCTAGGGTTTCTCTTTTCTCTATTTAAGTTGGTGGTCTGTTGTATTTCTTTGTATCAGTTTTCTAATAAGAATCCCTTTATCTAGTGGTTTTTCTCCTTAATTAGGGTTTTCCACGTAAAATTTTGGTGTGCTATTAGGGTTGGCCACCATTGAGGAAAATCCAATAGGCAATAACCCAAATATAACCAGTATTATCCAAAAAACCATTGACAGATATTTTCAGTCCCTTCTTCCTCACTTTCAATGTGATGACCAGCCAGCCGACCAACCGCCAGTCGTGACTAGATCTAGCCGCGACCAGATCGGCGTCCAGATAGTCGCTGGCCGCAACCAGCCACGATCAGACCATTCACGACCAGATTGGCGACCAGACCCAATCGCCAGCCGCAAATAGCTGCAACTAGACCAGCCATGACCAGATCGGCGCCACGATAAGTGCTACCTAGTCCCGACCGATGCTCAGCTCTCGCAGTTGATGCCGCCTTCGGTCTTCGGCGCCCAGATCTTCACTGGCGCTTCATCTTAGTCGTCGGTGCTGCCCTATTTCCCAAATCTAGCCCATTGTGTGTCTCAGCCGAACCAGAAAAGCGATGGCATATCTGTGGGTTTTTCTCAGCCTAATGTGAGCAATAGATTGGGGCCGTTTTCGCCGGTCATGGGTGAATTTGGAAGGGGAGATTCTTTATCTTACCACCAGGACTAAGGGAGTATAATCCAGGATCAAGTTTCTCAGTTGCAGCTACAGATTAAACAATGGAACGAGATGTTCCAGCAACAGTTAGCTGCGATTGGGGAAGCCTTGGGATCGATATCTAATATCAAATCAGATCTAAACCAATATCCTAAAAATTCGGTAACTTCTTTCCCTACTTACTCCTCAAATTTATGTTCTGGAGATATAGGCAACTTTTTTAGCTTTATTATAGGAGAAAAGTTGAATGGTGATAATTGCTTCTCTTGGTCCCAATCCATTAAAATGACCCTTGAAGGTCGTCACAAATTTGGATATCTGATAGGTGAAATACCAAAACCAAGGACAGATGATCCAAGAGCGGATTTGGAAAGGAGAAGATTCTTTGTTGAGATCAATTCTGATTGGAAGTATGGAACCTTAGGTTGGAAAATCCTTATTATATGCAGCTACAACCCGTGATATTTGGGAGGCAGCGCAAAAACTCTACTCCAGGAGATAAAATGCCTCTCGTTTATATACCCTACGTAAGCAGGTCCATGAATGCAAACAGGGGACAATGGACGTTACTGCTTACTTTAACAAACTGTCTCTCTTGTGGCAAGAGATGGATTTGTGCCGTGAAATGATTTGGAACTGTCCTTGTGGATGAATTTTACATTATCAGTATGAGGAAACTGACCGTGTGTATGACTTTCTTGCCGGACTCAACTCTAAATTTAATACTGTGCGAAACCGTATATTGGGGACTAGACCTATACCATCCCTGATGGAAGTCTGTTCTAAAGTTCGCCTGGAGGAAGATAGGTCGAGGGCCATGAATAGTACACCTGTAACACCAACAGATTCTACTGCTTTCAAAACATCGGGCCCTATCCAAGATAAACAGAATAGTAAGTCGCCTCTAGTGTGTGAACATTGCAAGAAACCCTGGCACACGAAAGATTAGTGCTGGAAACTTCACGGCCGATCGCCAAATGGTAAGAAACAACAGCCAAGTCGGGCTCTTGTAGGTGAATCTATTACTAGAGATACTCAACCTCATAATTAGGAAACCACTCAGAGCACTAGTACTACAGTGGGAGTAAGTGCAATCGCCGAATCAGGTACTTTCCACTCATTTGGCCTTGTGAGTATAACTAGTAATAAACCATGGATATTAGATCCAGGAGCCACAGACCACTTAACTGGCTCCTCTGATCAATTTTTGTCTTATCAACCTGGTGCTGAAAATGAAAGAATCAGAATTGCAGATGGGTCCTTTGCCCCTGTTGCTAGAAAAGGACGGGTGTCACCCTTTGTAGGCTTAATCATCCAAGATATGTTGAATGTGCCAAAAGTTTCTTACGATCTGTTATCTATTAGTAAACTTACAAGAGATTTGAAGTGTCGTGTTATCTTCTCACCTGATGCTGTTGTTTTTCAGGATCTAAACTCGAGGATGATGATTGACACTACCCGACATGACAGGGGACTCTATTTCCTCACTGAAGAAGCCTTCTTTAGGATATGTGATAGGACTAGTTTGTTTTCTTCCCATTTTTTTTTGTTTCTGAAACTGATTATATGTTATGGCATTATCGTCTAGGCCATCCTAATTTCCAGTATATGAATTATTTGTTTCCTCATCTTTTTCACAACATTAATATTTCTAAGTTGAAATCTGATGTGTGTGTCCAGGCCAAACAACCTCGTGTTTCTTTCTCTTTTCATCCTTATAAGCCCTCTAAACCATTTACTCTGTTCCATAGCGATGTTTGGGGTCCGTCCCCAATTACTACCATAACTGGGAAGCGTTGGTTTATAACCTTTATTGACGATCATACTAGACTAACCTGGGTCTTCCTTCTGACAGATAAATCAGAAGTTACTTCAGTTTTCTAACAATTTTACAATTTTATAGAAACCTAGTTCAATGCCAAAATTGTTATTCTCTGGAGTGATAATGGTCGAGAGTACCTTAGTAACATTTACAAGAATTCCTAGTCTCCAAAGGTGTTGTCATCAGAGTTCCTGTGCGTACACCCCTTAACAAAATGGAGTGGCCGAACGGAAAACCGTCACCTTGTTGAAGTTGCCCGATCACTTATGTTGTCAACTTCCCTTCCTTCTTATTTGTGGGGTGATGCTATCTTGACAGCAGCCCATCCAATAAACCGCATGCCTTCCCAGTGTCCTAAAATTAAAACCCCTTAGATTTCTTCAAAGAGTCTTACCCAAATACCATACTTCTTTCTAATGTACCCCTTCGTGTCTTTAACTGTGTGGTGTTCGTCCATACACACAGACCTAAACGTACCAAGTTTACCCCTCGGGACAAAAATGAGTTTTTGTGGGGTACCCTCTACATCAGCGTGGGTACAAGTGTTATCATCCCTCTTCTAGAAAATACTTTGTCTCTATGGATGTGACATTCTTTGAAGATCATCCATTCTTTCCCAATGGTTCTCTTCAGGGGGAGTATACTAATGAAGAAACAAATTAGGGTCCCAGCTTTTCTGCCTTACCTGAACCTAAACCCATCCTTGAGGTCAATATCAGTATCAATGCACCTATCCTCCCGACCAAACAAGTCCCTTGGATCACATACTATAGGAAGAATCTCAGGAAGGAAATAGCGCCGCCTATTATCTCTTCGGCTCCAGTCATGAGTCTGAATAGAGATCAGTTCTAAGTACTAGTAGTCTTATCCCTGATCATGATAATAAATGTGATAAAACTAATGCTTGTGTTGAAAATGTTGAGAGCAAAAGCAGGGAAGATAATGACAGCAAAGATGTGATTGAGGTCGATGATGGTGTAGAGACAGATGATTGTGTGACTCTTAAGAACATGGTAGAACCTGGAAAAAAAGCGTCTCTTATTCTCGCTAAAAAAAATGTTGAGAGTGGAAAAATAACAAAATAGGAGGGTGAGTGCAGTATGTCAGAAGAAAGTAAAGATAGAGATGAATCCCTTGATCTTCTGAAGGAAAGATACTAGATCATGTACTAAATATTCGTTGCAGAGTTACTTGTCCTATAATAATTTGTCTCCTGAGTTCAAGGCCCTCACTACAAACCTAGACACAGTGGTGATACCAAACAGTATACATACAGCTTTGGAAAGTTCTGAATAGAAAGCCGCAGTTATGGAAGAAATGAGAGCTCTTGAGAAAAATCATAAGTAGGATCAAGTCAATTTTCCAAGTGGTCATAAAGCAGTTGAATGTAAATGGGTGTTCACAATAAAGTATAGGCCCGATGGAACAGTTGACAGATACAAAGGCAGGGTTGCCAGGGGTTTTACTCAGACTTTTGGGGTTGATTATTCCGAGACTTTTTCGCCGATAGTAAAGCTAAACACAACTTGGGTCTTCCTTTTTATTGCTGTTAATAAGATGGCTTTCTTAACAAAGAGTTGGAGGAAGAAGTCTGTATGAGTCCTCCCCCAGGATTCGAGAAATAGTTTAATCACCGAGTTTGCAGATTAAGAAAGTCCTTATATGGGCTAAAACAGTCACCAAGGGCTTGGTTTGGCAGGTTTACTATGTTTGTAAAGTCGCAAGAATATAAACAGGGTCATTCTGATCATACTCTGTTTACTAAAAGGTCAGTATCTGGGAAAATTGCAGTTTTGATTGTTTATGTTTATGACATTG